>NW_006922173.1:300038-304600 GCF_000298275.1 Orycteropus afer afer
GAGTTCCAGCATTATTTCTGTCACCAAGGCCAAATTTTCCAACTACCGGTGATTCTTCTTTGTTTCCAACTTTTGCATTCCAGTAACCAGTGATAATTAACACATCCTGATTGCATGTTAGGTCAATTTCAGACTGCAGAGATTGATAAATATCTTCAATTTCCTCATCTTTGGCTTGGTGGTTGGTGCATAAATTTGAATAATAGTAATATTAATGGGTCTTCCTTATAGGCATATGTATATTATCCTATCAGTGACAGCATTGTACTTCAGGACAGATCTTGAAACATCCTTTTTGAATATGAATGCCACACCATTCCTCTTTAAACTGTCATTCGTGGCATAGTAGATCATATGATTGTCTGATTCAAAATGGCCAAAATGTGTCCATTTCAGCTCACTAATGGCTAGGATATCAATCTTTATGCATTCCATTTCATTTTTGACAACTTCCAATTTTCCTGGATTTATACTTCCTACATTCCATGTTCTGATTATTAATGGATGATTGCAACAGTTTCTCCTCAATTTGAGTGGTGCCACATCTACAAATGGAGGTCTCGAAAGCTTTACCTTATCCATATGAGTAAAGCTGATTTTACTCTGATAATGCAACTCTTGCCCTGTCCTACTTTGAGAGCTTTCTAAGCTAAGTGACTCATCTTCCTCCTGTATATTGGACAATGTTTCCGATCTATTCATAAAGTTGCACAGTAATGTACTAGACAGTGTTTCTCTGCTATTCATAAGGTTTTCCCTGGTCAATTCTTTGAGAAATGGATGGCCTCCTCCTTTGTCCTAGTCTGTCTCGTTCTGCAAGCCAGGCTGATACCTGTGCACCATGTGCACTCCACTGTGTTTGACACACCAGTGGCACAGTCTCAAGACTCACAGCAACATGTCACCACTGTAGGACAAACCGACAGACATGTTTGTTTCCCTTAGCTGTTGAACCCCTCCAATCACCCTTACCTGGATCCCTGCAGCTGACTCCTTGATCTATTCCAGTCCCCTTTGCCTCTTCTGTCCTCTCCCTGCTTTCCTGCCTTGCTGCTTGTGGGGGTGGCCTGGGTTCCCTCTCCTCATCTGGGTCCCTGCAGCTGACGTTTCAATCTGTTCCAGTTCCCTTTGCCTTTCTCGGTCACTCTAAATATCCAAAATGGCCACTGCTTGGAAACATTCAAAATAGCTACGCCCTCCCAGACAGCAGAAAGGCCACAGCTCAGGCCATCTCCTTTCTTGCTGTTTCCCCTCACAGTCATAGGCCACCAGAGCATTTGTCACCACAGCCCTTGGTGACCAGGATTGATCTTTAGGTCAATTCTCAGATCCCAACACCACTTGGAAATATTCAGGCTGTTGGTCTCATCAGAGTAGCTGACAGTCCTCAGCTCTGACCATCTCCTTGAACAGATGTAGTCAATTTGATTCCTGTGTGTTCTCTCTGGTAAGGTCCATGTGTATAGTAAGCATTTATGTTGTTGAAAAAGCTATTTATAATTAATAAGTCATTGATCTTGCTATGTTCTATCATGCCTGCAATGGTCTATGGCATCATTTCTATCATTAAGACTATATTTTTGAACTACCAAAGCTTCTTCATTTTTTCCAACTTTCACAATACAATCTCTGGTAATTATCAATACATTATAATTGAATGGCCAATTTCAGACTAAAGAAGTTGGTTTTAAAAAATCAATTTTGAATAATAGTAGCATTAATTGGTCTTCCTTGTATACCTGAATATTATTTTAACTGACAGCATTATACTTCAAGCTAGATCTTGGAATGTTCTTTTTGATAATGAATGCAATGCCATTCCTCTTCAATTTGTCATTCCTAGTATAGTAGCCCATTGGATTTTCTGATTCAAAATGGCCCATTCCAGGCTATTTGAGCTGACTAATGACTAGGCTATCAATCTTTATTATCTCATTTCATTTTTGAAAACTTTCAATTTTCCTAGATTCATACTTCATACATTCCATATTCTGATCACTAATGGATGTTTGCAGCTCTTTATTCCCATTTAGAGTCTTGTCCCATTAGTAAATGAAGGTTCCAACATCTTTACTCCATTTATTTTATTAAGGTTGATTCTACTTTGTGGAGGCTATTCTTCTCCAGTCATATTTTGAGTGCTTTCCAACCTGAAGGGCTCTTTTCTGGCACTATGTCAGAAAATGTTTCATGGCTATTCATAAAGTTTTTTTTTAGTAATATAGCAGATTGTTTCACTGCTATACTTAAGGCTTTCAGTGACCAAATATTTATAAATGGATGGCCTTGTCGTTGCTCCCAGTCTGTCTTAGTCTAGAACCTCTCCTGAAACCTGTCCACCGTGTGTGAGCCTGTTGGTACTTGAAATACTGGTGGCATAGCTTCCTGCCTCACAGCAACATACAAGTCACCATACTATGACAAAATCACAGACAAGTGGTGGAGATAAGTACATAGAATACCATAATACTATTCTTAAATATATTCTAAAATATCTATATGGTATAAGTATTTTGAATTAGAATTTATCTTAAATGTGTAACCAACTGCTTGAAGATGGTGAAATGAGTAGCTTTTACCTTCTCTTTGGGAAAGCCTTTGCTTTATAGAATTAGAAATGTAAATATATTCACAAAAAAATGGGTAACAGAAGAAGGAATTCTCCAAGAACTGAGTATTCTAATGAAATGATCAAAGAATAAAAGTAGTTGGAATCATACTGAAATTGGGAAAAGATACCTCAGATTTGAAATATTGTCAGCTCAGAAACACGTCAAAGAAGAGGGTTTGAGTAGTGAAATGTGGTTCACTGCAGAAACCTATGTATAAAATCTGTGCAACTGGACCAATGAGCCACATCATGAAAAATTTCAGGGGTTTTATTTCATTGGTTCAAAAATCAACACCCTTGGAAGCAGCAGTCAAGAAATCAAATATATTGGATTTTGCAATCTGCTGCAAATGACCTCTTTAAAGTGTTGAAGAATAAAGATATCATTTTGATGACTATGTTAAAATCTGATGCAAACCATGTTATTTTCAATTGTCTTATATGTATCAGAATGCTGGGCAGTGAAAAAGGAAGAAAAAAGAAGAATTGATGTATGTGAATTACAGTATTGGAAAGAATATTTAATATGCCATGGATTGCTAGAAAAATGATCAAATCTGTCTTAGAAGAAGTACAGCCAAAAGGCACCTTAGAACAAAGATGGTGAGATTCTATCTTTGTAACTTTGGGCATGTTATTGGGAGTGACCACTCCATGGGGAAGAACTTCATGTTTGGTAAGGCAGGTCAGTAAAAAAAGGAAACACTGTCAACAAAATGGACTGACACAGTAGTTGCAACATACCTACTATTTTGAGGATGGTGAAGGACTGGATAATATTTCATTTCACTATACATGGGGCCACCATACATCTGAAGCAACTTAAGACACCCAACAACAACAGCAACTAACGTGAAATACTGAAAATATCAGAGAAAGTGTGTTCAGAAATTAAAGCAATTGTTCAAAAAATAGTCTTCAAAATTTCTTTCTGGCAATCTTTACACTACTTTCTTTGGTGGCATAATTTTTCTGCTGCATGGTGTAGAGCTGAAGGCACTTGCCTGCTAACCAGAAGGTTGGTGGTTCAAACCCACCAGCCACTCCTTGGATGGAAGGTTGGGCAATCTACTTCCGTAGTGATACTGCCTCAGAAACCCAAGGAGAGGTTGCTATGAGTCGGATCTGACTCAACAGCAGTGAGTTTGCTTTTTTTGGTTTAAAGACAAATTACTCCTTTATGTAATCTTCCTGAGAGCAGTTAAGGCTGGCAGGGTGAGAGTTGATATCAACAGAGAAAGACTTCGCATAATTTACTATAAATGAGAAAAGAAGCCTCATTTATACCATAAGTTTAGAAATTTCCAGTCAAAATATGGCAACTGCTTACAAAGAAGCTGCAATGAGTCCCTATTCAAAAGATAGGCTATCAAAACAGAAAAGATCTATCAATAAGCATCACCCTCTAATTTTATTCATAAATAACTGTCAGAGTTAAACCAAGAAGAAATATGATAATAGGATGAAAAGAAAAGATTTAGAGAATACTCACTAAGAAAAGAAATAAAAATAAATAAAATAACTGAGTTAATAAAATATATTACTGAAATAAAAATAAAAAAAATAAGAAATGGAAGAAATTTTTGTTTTTAAATTTCTCAAGAAAATATTCTTTAAAAGACAAAAAAGTGGAAAATATGAGAAAAAAAAGTTAATGTTCAAGTAAGTAATTAAAATAATAATAATAATAATATTTTACCAGGATAGAAAAAATACAGAGCCAGTCATGTATTGGCTAGCATGAATAAGTTACAGCTGAAGTAGTAGACATTTTACATGAAGTTTCAGTATATGAGAGATACAGAGAAAATGACAAAAATTATTCTGAGAGACAGTGGTGTGGTAATTACCAACTACTAAGAAACAAGTTGTTATGTGCCGTCGAGTCAAACCCGACTCATAGCGACCCCTCCTTGGGTTTCTGAGGCAGTATCACTACGGAAGTAGGATT
>NW_006922173.1:305160-307206 GCF_000298275.1 Orycteropus afer afer
CAATCCTACTTCCGTAGTGATACTGCCTCGGAAACCCAAGGAGGGGTCGCTATGAGTCAGGGCTGACTCGACGGCACATAACAACAACAAGAAACAAGTGAAAATGCAATTTTTCATCAAAAGCATTAACACTAAATTAAGCAAATTCTTCAATGACCTAAGAGAAAATAGTCTTGTACCTAGAAAAATTTTAAATGTGACAATGAAAACCAAAAAACCAAATGCACTGCTGTTGAGCAGGATCTGACTCATAGTGACTCCTCCTTGGGTTTCCCAGGTTGTATCATTGCAGAAGGGCCCAATCTTCCTGCCAAGGACTTATTGGTGGGTTTGAACTTCCAGCTCTCTGGTTAGCTTTCAAATGCCTTAGACACTATGCCACCAGAGCTCCCACTATTTTCCCTAGAGTAAATTTTTAAGAATAAAACTTTTCTTGTAGAGGATATGTATTTTCAGATATAAGAAATATTACAAATGCATTTTAATTCTTATGATATTTTCAATTTCTCCGGTAACGTATACATTCTCATTTAAAAATCCTGTCAATATATGGTATTTGGGGGTTTATAATTTTGCTCACTTAATGGATATAAAACATTTAAAAGCTGGGAATATTTTAACATAATTAGGATCCTTTTCCTCTTTTATAATTGCCTATTCACATTTTCTATTTTTGCCTGTTTATATTTTCATTATTTATCTGTATAAAGTCTTCATATATGAAGTATATGTTTACTATGTAGGATTGGTGGTTCAAACTCACGAGCCACTCCTCAGGAGGAAAATTATGCGATTTACTTCTGTAGTGATACCACCTCAGAAACACAATGAGAGGTCACTATGAGTCAGATCTGACTCAACAGCAGTGACTGTTTTTTCAGTTTGGTTGACTATGTATCTTGCTTTCATCTTCTGCAAGGTTGTGGTTTGTCTTTTTTAGTATGTTTGTAGTATTTTTGAAGAATAGCACTAAAATTTTAATGTAATCACCTTTTTCTTTTGTCTTGCAAATTTTGTGAAATATTGGAGTTATCTTCCCTCTCCATGATCATAGGCATCTTTTCTTATATTTTTATCTAAAACATTGAAAGTTTTTGAACTATATATTTACAAATTTAATGCACTGGAATTGAATACTATAATGTAACGTAGGATTCAAATTTTACTATTTAAATGACAAATTAATCATCGGGGAAGATTTTATATTTGTATATGTTTCTGGGTTCTATATGCTTCTCACCCATCCTTTTAGATTTTACTGTATATATTGATCTTTGCACTAGTAGCAATGTCTCAATAATTACAGTTTTACAATTATTTGGATATATGATACCATGCACATGAAATTACTGCAATCAGGTCTTAATGACAAACTATAATGTTAATTTCAATTTGAAATCCACTCTGAAGAGTTGCTTTATCTCTTTGAGGCTTTTGACATCTTTGGAAATTTCTATCTCAAAGTTTTATTTCCTGAAATTTGTGATTTTTAAAAAACATGTCTTTGTTTTTTCCAAAATCTCTCATTAAGTTTACCACATCCTTTGAATTTTTTTGTTTTGTTTTTAAAGTATTGTCTTATGTCTGTATTGAATACTATAATTTCTGCAGAGTTCTAATCTTTTGATTAAGGACTCTCAAATATATTTCAACATAAATATCTTATAGAAACTTAAATCTGTATTTTTTTTTTTTTTAATTGTGATTTTGGTGAAAGTTTACAGAGCGAATTAACTTTCCATACAACAGTCCACACACACTTTGTTTCATGGCAATGAATACAATTTACCACAATGCAACCACTCACGTCTCACTTCCTCCCAATAGTCACCTCTTGCCTGTGTCCATCCTTCCATGCACTCCTGCCCCCTGAGCTGTTTCCCTGTGCATAAATAGCCCTTCTTTCTCCCATGATTTTTCTGTCCAAGGAGTTTATCTACCTAGTGTAAATGTTCACCTCATACGTCTTTCTTTTGTTTGGGTGGAAGCCACAGGTGTAGGTTCAATTCCAGACCTGAAGGGCTGGTAGAGGCCATAGTCTCAGTG
>NW_006922173.1:307306-308984 GCF_000298275.1 Orycteropus afer afer
TGTGATGCTGCTTATTGGTCCAGTTGTGAGGATTTTTGTCTTCTTTACATTGAGATGTAATCCATACTGCAGACTGTGTTCCTCAATCTTCATCAGTAAGTGCTTCAAATCATCCTCACTTTCAGCAAGCAAAGTTGTATCATCAGCGTATCCAGGTTGTTCATGATTCTTCCTCCAATCCTGATGCCACATTTTTCTTCATAGAGTCCAGCTTCTCAGATTTGCTCAGCATATAGATTGAATAAGTATGTGGAAAGGATACAACCTTGATGCACTTCCTTTTTTATTTTAAAGCACGCAGTGTCCACTTGCTCCGTTCGAACGACAGCCTCCTGGTCAAGGTACAGGTTCCTCATGAGTACAATCAAGTGTTTGGGAATTCCCATTCTTCTCAATGTTATCCATAATTTGTCATGATCCACACAATCAAATGTCTTGCATAGTCAATAAAGCACAAGTAAACATCTTTTTGGTATTCTTTGTGTTGAGCCAAGGTCCATCTGACAGCAGCTATAATATCCCTTGTTCCATGTCCTCTTCTGAATCCAGCTTGCACCTCTGGAAGTTCTCTATCAATATACTGCTGTAAACATTTTTGAATTATCTTCAGTAAGATCTTGATTGAGTGTAATATTAATGATATTGTTCTATAATTTCCACGTTCTGTGGGATAACCTTTCTTTGGAATGGGTACAAATATGGATCTCTTCCAGTAAGTTGGCCAGGTAGCAATCTTCCAAATCTTTTGGCATAACCAAGTGAGTGCCTCCAGCATGGCATCCATTTGTTGAAATATCTCAATGGGTGTTCTGTCAATTCCCAGACCCTTGTTCTTCACCAGTTCCTTCATTGTAGCTTTGACTTCCTCCCTTATCACCATTGGTTCTAGACCATATGCCACTTCCTGAAATGGATGAAGCTTGACCGGTTCTTTTTGGTACACGGACTCTGAGTATTCTTTCCATCTTCTTTTGATGTTCCCTGCATCATTCAATATTTTCCCTTGTTGTTGTTTTTGTTGTTATGTGCCATCGAGTCAGACCCGACTCATAGCGACCCCTCCTTGGGTTTCCTAGGCAGTATCACTACGGAAGTAGATTGCCCCATCTTCCTTCCGAGGAGTGGCTGGTGGGTGTGAACCGCCAGCCTTCTGGTTAGCAGGCAAGTGCCTTAGGCACTACACTACCAGAGCTTAGAATCTTTCAATATTGCAACTCGAGGCTTAAATTTTTTCCTCAATTCTTTCAGCTTGAGAAATGCTGAGTGTGTTCTTCCTTTTTCGTTTTCTAACTCCAGGTCTTTGCACATTTCATTATAGTAATTGGTTTTGTCTTCTCAAGATGTTCTTTGAAATCTTCGGTTCAATCTTGTAATTTCTTCCATTTACTTTAGCTACTCTCTGGTCAAAGGCAAGTTTCAGAGTCTCTTTTGTCATCCATTTTAGTCTTCTTTTCTTTTGTTGTCTTTTTAGTGACTTCTTGTTTTCTTCATGGATGATGCTGTTGATGTCATCTCATAGTTCTTCTGGTTTCGATCATTAGTATTCAATGCATCAAATCTATTCTTTAGATGGTCTCTCAATTTAGGAGGATTATATTCTAGATCATATTTTGGCTCTCGTGGACTCCTTTAATTATCTTTAACTTCAAGTTGAACTTGCATATGAGCTGTTGATGGT
>NW_006922173.1:310627-312873 GCF_000298275.1 Orycteropus afer afer
TGGTAGCTGGGCACCATCTGGTTCTTCTGGTCTCATGGTCATATACCCTGCAGATCGCATGGTATACCGTCACTTGGACTGATTGTTTCCATGAATCTTTGGTTTTCTTCATTCTTCTTTGCTGTGGATGAGGAAAGACCCATTGTTGCACCTAGATGGCTACATGCAAGCTTTTAAGAACACGGTCACTACTTGCCAAAGTAGGAGGTGGAACAAAGTTTTGTGTAGTATGTTATGCCAATTGAGCTTATGTCCCCAGCAACTATGGTCCAGAAGCCCACACGTTCAGCTACTCACTCCCTCTGGGTAGCTGGCTGTGACCAAGAAGTGACTACAAACTTGTCCCTTGTCAGCTCTGCTATACACCAGGGAATTCTTATAGAACATACAAATACACTTGTAGAACCATTGTCTGCCAACCCTATATGTGGTCTTGGGCACACTCCCCCATCCCCCACATAGACATACCTAATAATTCAGTCTGTGTACTCATCTATCCACCTGTATACCCATGTTTGCATTCACTGACAATGCAGTACTGCATGTGCAGAAGGGTTCATCTCTGTTGTCTGCACCTCCCAGGTACCTACCTGTCCATGTCTTCCTCTTCCTCAATACCACCATGTTGATCACTCATATTTGGTACATTGTCCTTCTCTTCACCCAAATGAATACTTATCTCTACCTATCTAACAGTGTTCTGTGCCCTCCCTACCCACCCTTGGTAACTAACAAAGAAAATTTCGGTCCATATGTAAACCTTTCCTTGACTTTTTTACAATAATGGACTAACACAATTGTCGTCCTTCTGTGATTGACTTATTCCACTCAGCTTAATGTCCCCCAAGTTCATTCATGTTATGCAGTGTTTTGCAGATTCTAGATTATTCTTTAGGGTTGCATAGTATTCCACTGTGTGTATGTACCATAGTTTAGTTATCCATTCCTCAATTGATGAACACCTAGGTTGTTTCTATCATTTGGCTATTGTAAATAGTGCTGCGATGGACAAAGGTATGCATATGTCTGTTCTTGTCATGGCTCTTACTTCTTTAAGATATATACCTAGTAATGGAATGGCTGGGTCAAATGGTTTCTAATTCCAACTTTTTAAGGGATCGCCAAACTGCTTTCCACAGTGTTTGTACCATTTTACAGTCCCATCAGCAGTGTATGAGAGTCCCAATCTCTCTGTATCCTCATCAGCATTTGTTATTTTCTGTCTTGTTCAATTTTGCTACTAGTGTTGGGGGCAAGATGGTATCTCATGGTTGTTTTGATTTGCATCTCTCTAATGGCTAATGATCGTGAGTATTTCTTCATATGTTTGATGGCCACCTGAATATCTTCTTTGGTGAAGTGTCTATTCATGTCTTCTGCCCATTTTTTAATTGAATTATTGTCTTTTTGTTATTGAGGTGTTGGAGTGTTCTATAAATTTTAGAGATAAGTCCCCTGTCAGATATGTGATTGCTGAATATTTTCCCCAAATCTGTAGGTTCTGTTTTGACTCTTTTGGAGAAGTCTTTGGAAGCACATAACAATTAAGTTTCAGAAGGTCCCAATCATCTGGTTTCTCTTCTGCTGTTTGTGCATTTTGGTTTATGCTTCATAGTCTATTTATGCCATATATAAGGGCCCATAAATTTACCCCCAGTTTTTCCTTGAAGAACTTTATAGTTTGAGGTTTCACATTTAAGTCTTTGATTCATCTGGAGTTAGTTTTTGTGCATGGTGTGAGGTACAGATCTTGTTTCATTTTTCTGCAAATGGATACCAAGTTTTGCCAGCATCATTTATTAAACAAACATTATCTTCCCTCATTTAATGGATTTAAGCCCTTTGTTAAAGATCAGCTGAACATAAGTTGACGGATCTATTTCTAGGTTCTCAATTTTATTCCATTGGTCTATGTGTCTGTCATTGTACCAATGCCAGGCATTTTTGACTACTGTGGCTGTAGAGTAGATTTTGAGATATAGTAGTGTGAGACCTCCTGCTTCGTTTTTCATCTTCAATGCTGCTTTGGTTATCCAAGGTCTCTTTCCTGTCATTATAAAGTTAGTGATTGGCTTTTCATTATCCTTAAAGAATGTTGATGGGATCTGATTTGGGATTGCATTGAATGTATAGATTGGTTTGGGTAGAATTGAAATTTTCACAATGTTCAATCTTCCTATCCACTAGCACGGTATATTCTTCCATTTATGTAGATCTCTTATGGTTTCTTGAAGTAGTTTTTTATA
>NW_006922173.1:313574-321551 GCF_000298275.1 Orycteropus afer afer
TTGATTGTTTTTCTAATGTTGAACCATCCTTGCATACCTGATATGAACCCCACTTGGTCATAATGAATTATTTTCTTGATACATAGTTGGAGTCTATTGACTAGGAATTTTGTTGAAGATTTTTGCATCTATATTCATGAGGGATATTGGTCTGTAGTTTTTCTTTTGGGTGATGTCTTTGCCTGGTTTTGCTATCAAGGTTATGCTTGCTTAAGAAAATGAGTTAGGGAGGATTCCATCCTTTTCTAAGTTTTGGAATAGTTTGAGTAGGATTGGTATCAGTTCTTCACTGAATTTTTGGTAGAATTCTCCAGTGAAACCGTCTGGGCCAGGACTTTTTTTAGTTGGTAATTTTTTGATGACCTGTTCAATTTCTTCTTTTGTTCTGGAACTGTTCAACTTTTCCTTATCACTCTGTGTTAGTTTACGCAAGTGGTGTGCTTCTAGAAATCAGTACTTTTCTTCAAGATTTTCAAATTTGTTGGAATACCATTCTTCATAGTACCCTGATATTATTTTATTTTTATATCAGTTTCTTCTGTTGTGATGTTATCCATTTCATTTCTTATTCATGCTATTGGTATTCTCTCCCTCTTTTCCCTTGTTAATCTGCCAATTGTTTGCCAATTTCATTAATCTTAAAAAAAAAAAAAAAAAGACTTCTAGTCTTATTTTTTTTTCTTTTGTTTTTTATTTTCTGTTTCATTGATTTCTGCTCAAATCTTTATTTCCTTTCATCTGGTGGCTGTAGGCTTTTCTTGCTGTTCTCTTTCTAAATTTTTGGAGATGTTGGTGTAAAGTGTTGATTTTGGCTCTTTCTTCTTCTTTGATGTGCACATTTATTACTATAAATTGATCTCTAATGACTCTTTTTGCTGTGTCCCAAAGATTTTGGTATGTTGTGTTTTCATTCTCCTTTGATTCAAGAAATTTTTGACTCTCAATTTTTATTTCTTCTCTTACCCAGTATTTTTTAAGAAGGGTGCTGTTCAATTTACATGTGTTTACTCTTTTTCCATTGATCTTCCTATTGTTGATTTCTAATTTGATAGCATTGTGATCAAAGAAGATGCTTTGCAGTATTTCAATGTTTTTAAATTTATTAAGGCTTGCTTTTTGACCTAACATATGGTCTTTCATGGAAAATGTTCAATGTGCCCTGGAAAAGAATATATATTGTGCTGTTGTTGGGTGAAGTGCTCTGTAGATGACTATAAGGTCAAGTTGGTAGATTGAATTGTTTAGTTCTTCTCTGTCTTTCTTCAGTTTCTTTCCAGTTTTTCTATCTTTCAATGAAAATGGTGTATTAAAGTCTCCCAGTCTGACAGTTGAGTCATCTATTTGCCTTTTCAATTATTTTAGAGTCTGATTTATGTATTTTGGGGCTTTTTCATTGGGTCCATAGATATTTATTATGGTTATATCTTCTTGTTCAATTGATTTTTTAATCATTATATAATGTCCTTCCATGTTTCATATAGTGGTTTTTGTCTTAAAGTCAATTTGATCAGAAATTAAGATTGCCACTCCTGCTCTTTTACAGCTGTAATTTGCTTGATATAACTTCTTCCAACCTTTTATTTTTAGCGTATTTTTGTCTTTATCTCTAAGGTGTGTCTCTTGTAGACAGCATATTGATGGGTTTTGTTTTCTTATACAATTTGCAACTCTCTATCTCTTGAGTGGTGCATTCAATCTATTAACATTCAGTGTAATTATCAACAAGTATGAATTGGTTGCTGTCATTGTGTCAATTGTTTTTTCATGGTGTCCCTGGTTTCTTTGTTCCATATTATTTTCTGTGTTGAGCTCATTATGTTTATGAATTGTGTTATCATTTCCTTTGTTGCTGTTGTTTTATTATTTGCTGAATATTTGTGTTTGTCCTCTTTTTTACTGTGGTGTGAAGGATTATCATATTTCTTTGAGGTTACCCTGTGATTTACAATTTTCTTCTCGAGTTTAGAACAGTCTATTCTATCTTGCAATTCTCTTGACTTCCTCACCATTTAGCAGTTCTGTAACTACACTATATTTTCCCTCTTTTTGGTTTGTAGTTGTCCTCCTTTGCAATTGATGTCTCTGGTTCCCTGTTTACAATCTTGTAAGCTTATTTTACTTTGAATACATCCATAGCTGTGCTTTCTGTGTTATGTCATCTTGTGTATTAATTGTTGGTTGTTGTTTGCTATTTTTGGTTCTCTGTTCAAAGGACTCCCTTTAGTATCTCTTGTGAGGTTGGTCTAGTTTTAACAAATTTTCTTAATTTCTGCTTATCTGGAAATCTTCTAATTTCACCATCATATTTGTGGGACAATTTTGTCTAGTATGTAATTCTTAGTTGAAAAGTTTTCTCTTTCAGGGTTTTATATATTCCATCCATTGGCTTCTCACTTGCATGGTTTCTGCTGATAAACCAGAGCTTTTTTCTTATTGGTTGTCCTTTGTAAGTAACTTTTATTTTTTTCTGTGCCGTTTTCAAGATTTTTTTTTTTTTTTTTTTTTTTTTTTTTTTTTTTTTTTTTGTCTTTGGTTTTGCTGAGTTTGATGATGATATATCTTTCTGAATTTCTTTTGGGTCTATCTTGTTTGGGGTGCATTGGACTTCCTGAATGGGTATATTCTCATCTTTCATCATATCAGGGAAGTTCTTGTCCAACAAATCTTGCACAAATTTCTCAGTGATTTTATTTTTCTCTTTCTGTCCTGGAATTCCAATGACACGTAGATTATTTCTTATAATTTGAGGATGTAAGTCCAAGTTAAAAGTGCCAGGGTCTAAGGGCTGAGTGAAAGCCTTTAGCCTTTGGCTTTAGCTCTGCCTCCAACTCCTGGCCCACTGAAGCTAGAGGCTTTTCTTCACTCAGACAGCTGCTGGCTCCTAAGGCTGCCAGCCCAAGGTTGATAAGTAAAAAGGTACACTCCTGATGTTACCAAATCACATGACAGGCCATTAATTCAAGTCCATTGTAAGTCTCAAGGCTGGCAGAGCATGGCAGGCTGCTGAACAACACAGCTACATGCAGGGTCAAAGTGTGCTATAAGCTAGAGACTATCTGCAAGCCTTCTCCTTATATACAGGAAGAAAACCACATCCCAAAAGCAGCTACTCAGCTGCCTATGGGAGATCCCACCATGAAGTTGATTGCCAGTATCTTGATGGGGAATAACAACCACAAGCTCCCCAGCTACTCAGCCAGGCCCAGTCAAGTTGACATACAAATTTAACTACTATACTGTGTTTTCCTTAATTTTGTCAGTGTTTTCCTTGATCAATCTCTCAGTCTTTTGAAGATACTTAAATATAATTCTCTTTAATTCCTTATTAGGTAGTTCCAATGCTGCTTCTTCCTCAAGGATGTGTTCTGGGTCTGTATCCTGCTCCCTTGTTTCTACCACTTTATCTTGCTTCTTTATGTGCACTGTGATGGTCCGTTGTCTCTGAGACATTGTGATATTGTTGTATTTAGATCTCTGTTAACTGTTTGTGAAGAGCAGCTAAGGGTGTGTAAGGCTCTCCTTGGTGGTTGTTTATCATTGGCCTGTTGGTAGAGAAGGAAGTGGTGGCTCTCACTCTGTAAGTGAAGCTGCAGGAAGTGGGTGTAGTTGTGTCATATGGGGACTGTTTCTTTCTTCCATTCAGTTAGTCAAAAATCACAATTGAATAACCATCAAAAAAGTAAAAGCAAATGGACAAAAAACACACCATGTAATCACACAGTACAATAACCAAAAAAGGAAAATAGGGAAAAAAAAAAAAAAAAAAAACACCTCAATATCTGGGGCAAATGTAATAAAAGAATAAAGATAGACTAGGAGAATAATGAAAAAAGAGAGAGAGAGAGAGAAATGCAAAAAGAAAAACAAGGAATGGGGTTAACTCTGAGATAGAAAAAAGAAATTGGATCCAGGAACAGGGAAAAGAGAAAAAGCTGAAAAGTAGAATCTTTCCAGTCTTCGGTGTCTGGAATGTTCTTATGGTTCCTGGCAAGTGGAGCCTGTTCTTAAGTCCCTGGAATCTGGGAGAAGGCTGTCATTTTCAATATCCAAAATGGTCAAACTGCTTGTAAAGTTTCAAATTGGCTGTACCTTCTGGACTGATAAAAGCTTACAGCTCAGCCTGTCTTCCTCTTTGCTGCATCCCTTTTTATTCACCAGCCACCAGTAAAGTCTTCTGTGCTATCCCTAGCTAGCAGGGCTGATTTTTAGGTGAATTCTTAGGTCCTAACACTACTTGGCAATATCCGAGCTGTTTATGCTGTCAAGATTGCTCTCACACCACAGCTCCGTATTTCTCCTTTTTTGTAGTTTTCATGAAAATTCTCTTACTAGTTATAGTTTACTAGTTATAGTCCATTTCTATATCCTTCCCTTCAAAGCTCAGAGGTCCAGGATTATCTTCTGCATTTTTGTTAATTGGTTCCCCTTTTCTTTGTTCAAGAGAATCAGTGCAGTCTTTCTGCCTATTCCACCATCTTACTGGGACTCTCAAATCTGTATTTTTTATTAACTGATATTTATAGAGACATATTTATATTTCTGAATCTCAAATTAATATATCTAAATTGAAGTAAACAATGTTTCTCCTAATTCTACGTGTGCTTTTGATTTCAGTGAATAATGATTTTTGCCTTATTCCCAATAGAATATCTGATTATCCTCATCTCATTTTTTCATTCACATCCTTCAGCCCATTGGTGTCAGAGGTTTTACATGCATACTATCCTAATAAACCTCAAACATGGCTCATCTTCTGTAACTATCCTGCATTTTTCTCTATCATAGTCCTCATTATTTTAGCTTGAGTAACTCTATCTCTAGATAAGATTGTCTCAGATCCCATATATTTACTGTTAGTAAATATAATACAAATATACTTCTTACACAATAAAATTATGGAAGAAATACACCTATGTTGCCAAGATGTTAAAGGTAGTGTATGCCAAAAACACTCCTTCATGAAGCCAATGAGTGACAAATACTGAGTAAGTGAGTAAGCAAATTAGACCAGATTTCTTTATTGGAAGGTTACTCACTTTTTAAAAGCTAACGCACATTGTGGATTTCAAAGTAGAGATTAATATCTCTGTATGTCCTTACTTATCAAACTATCCCTCTTTTTTTTTTTTTTTTTGCTTTGTGACGTGTCTATTACATTTGTTAGTACTAGTATTGCAGGGATTGCTTGCCTAATTTCTTATAATCTACCTTAATGCCAAACAAACCTCCTTGAAAATTTCAGAAAATGTCACATTATTTTACATTGTCAAAGAGAAAACTGGAGCTTTGGTTAAAGTTAAAGGGAAGAGTTTATTGAAGAAACAAAGCTATCTGGGACTCATCAAAGTATACCAGTGAAAGGAATTTTTCACAGAGTTTAAATATAGAAAATCCAGGAATTTACAAGGAAAATACTTTGATTTGTTGACATTTACAAAATCTTGCTTTACCAGAGAGAAGACAATGACAACATCCCTCTAACATTATTTTGCTAATCATAAAATTAAAGTCATTTAACAGCTTCATCTGTGGATATTTTGAGAGTCAGCCTGAATTCATGTTCTTCCTAGGAGCATACTGTGAGAGGAAGTGGAAGGAGAGGAGAATGCAGGCTTTCTGAGATATGCTGACTAGCAGACTTTTGCAGGTCAGCTCAGAAAAATCAGTAAACATAAAAAATAAGGAGTCTGGACTCTCCTTAAGTCAAGCACCTAGATCTTTTGAGCTCTTTCACAATATCTATGCACTTTTTTTTTCTTTATATTCAATAAAAGTATTTTATTTTTTACCACATACTCATTATTTAAAGAATTATCTGTACTAAATGGTAAAGTCTTATCTGAAAGTAGAACTTACATACTTTACTCTCTGATATAAGTGTTAACTCCCTTTGAATTTTGAAATTACAACAACAGTAATAATAACTCTCTAGGATCAAAATGAACACTTCTCAAATATTTTGGTCTCAAGATATACTTTGAAAACATTGAAGACCCCAAGTGTTTTGGTCACCTTGTGCTGTTCTAACAGAAATACAAATACAGAATAAATACGGGATTTATTGTCTTACTGTTTAGGGTGCTAGAATTCTGAATTCAAAGTGCCAGCTCTAGTGACTGGGTGAAAGCCCCTCAGCTTTGGGCTTCAGGCCTGTCACTTACTCTTGGCGCACTCCATTCAGGCAGCTGTTGACTCCTGAGACTGACATACCCTAAGACCACAAGTAAAATGGCACAGTCCCAAAATTATCAAACCACACAAAACCAAAAAATAAAAAATAAAAAACAAACACACTGCCAAGGAGTTGGATCCAACTCATAGAGATCCCTCCTCGGGTTCCGAGGTGGTGTCACTGCAGAAGTAGATTGCCCAACCTTCCTTCTGAGGAGTGGCTGGTGGGTTTGAACTGCTAGCCTTCTAGTTAGCAGTCAAATGTCTTAGCCACTATTAGCCACTATGCCACCAGAGATCCTATCAATCCACATGGCTGGCCACTATTTCAAGTCCAGTAATAGTCCCAATATCGGTAGATAACATGGCAGGCTGCTGAACAATGACTCAGCTACATGCTAAAACCTAGAGACCTTCCTCAAAGCTGCTTCTTATATTCCAGAAGCAGACCACATCTCCAAGGCAACTGCTCAGGTGCTGCAGTAGATTGCACCATGGAGCTGATTACCAGTCTCATCATGGGGAATGACTACATCCAGCTGCCCTGACACTCAAAAGAAGGTCCAGTCAACTTGATACACAACTACCACACCAAGTAACTTCCATTTATGTGAGCCATGACTATATTTCCCATATTAGAAATGAAGCAGAAATTTGTAGAACATTCGCTTACTAATTTATTTTTAAATATCAGTAGTAAATTTATATGTTAGCATAAATAACATTTTATAAAAAATTACATTCCTATACACAAAAATGGTGTAATGAGAAGAGTGATATAATTTTACATTTGTAAAAAAATCTTTACTACTGACTTTATACATATTATTTATTTTGATATTCAAGGTGTCCCAGAATTAGCTAGTGCTAGCCTCTTCAACCTGGTTTTGTGTCCTTGTGACATGGTACATCATTTTTTGAGCACTTCCTTATATTGTGGCTTAATGAGCCATTGTGCATTTTCTTCCTTGCCCCAAGTCTGAACTCAGTCCTCTCTCAGAGGAGCTCTGATCCTTTTTAAGAAGAATGGTTATAAGAAAGTGTCTGGGTGTTACATATATTCCATGCTTTGTAGAATTGTCTTCAAGAAGTTTTAATAGTAAATTACAGTAATTAATCAAAATATGTCAGTTTTCTTTTCTTTCAATTTTTTATTGACAGAATTTTTGCTAGTTTCTGTCAAAACAAAATTCATGTATGTATATTCTCATAAACATTTGAATATAGAATGTGGTTGTTGTTGTTTGGTGCCATTGAGTTGTGTCTATAGATAGATAGGTAGATAATATATGAATATTTATACTAACTGAAAATATATGGTTATAGAATAGATTCATATGTATGCATATATACCTACACATATGTATGTGTATGTACATGTGTGTATACCCACAGAAGAAAATATTTTAGAAATCCAAAGTTAACGCCAATCTCTCTCTCTAATTCCAATTTAAGTAGGATTTTCTTACATTCTACCATTCTGCATCTGTAAATCTCTTCTCCCAAACTGAGGAATTGTTCTCTCAACAATAAATATCTGTATATGCTCAATGCTACAATATATCTAAAATAATTTTAGTATATCTTAATTTATAAAGCTAAACAACATAGAACTACTAAACAGTTGAGGATTAATTTCTTCCAAAATACCCTACGTTATTGTTGTTTTTAGGTGCCATCGTGTTATCTCTGACTCATAGTGACCCTATGCACAACAGTAAAATACACTACATTGCCCAACTCTAAAGAATATAGTCCATTGGTAGTACATCACTATGTTCTTATTAGGAATTTTTTTTTTTTTTT
>NW_006922173.1:322476-335938 GCF_000298275.1 Orycteropus afer afer
TAATAGCACATGCAAGTGAATGTAAAGCAGTATAGTCTGACAAACCTATGCATGGTGATGGGTATATTTTCATTTTCCTACCCATACCTGATTATCTTGCCAGTCTAACTATGTATCCACCAATAGATTAATGTTTGTCATTAATGATAATGCTATATTGTGTATGTGATAGTATTTACTTTTGTTGTCTCTATTTCTTATGCACTTTTCCCTGTCTTCCTTTTCCTTAGTGTTATTGGGCTGGCCACACACTATTGTTACATTGCTTTTCCTTTTACCCAAATCAACACATGTGTTGGCTCTGCTGCCACCATTTCTGCCAGTTTCTCTGCCAGTCTTTGTGCAGGGTCTTGGGTCCAAGGATACATTTCACTACTGTTTCCACATTTTAGGTATCTGTTAGAGAAGCACCCCACTCTCTAAGTACCAAATTCTATTTTGGTTCTGCAGTGCTGCTCTAACAAAAAATACCACAAACAGATGGCTTTAACAAACAGGGATTTATTCCCTTAACAGGTTAGAAGGCTGGAAGTCAGAGTTCAAAATGCAAAGTTTAAGGCCTGGGTAAAGGCTCCTTAACCATGGGCTTCAGCTCTGCCTCTTGCTCCCAGACCACTGGAGCTAGAGGCATCTCTTAACTCAGAGAGCTGCTAGCTCTTGAGGCTGACAAACCCAAGGTTGACAAATAAAATGATAGTCTCAAGATTATCAAGCAACATGGCAGGCCACTAGTTCAAGTCCAGAAACAATCCCAAGATCAGCAGACAACATAGCAGACCACTTAGCCAAATATAAGATCCAAATGTGCCAAGAATCTCAGAGACCTTTCTCAAAGCTTCTTATGTACTAGAAGCAGACCACAACCCTAAGGCAGCTACTCAGCTGCCCACAGTAGAATCTACCATGCACTTGATTACCAGACTCATAATCGGCAATAACTCCATCCAACTGCCCAGCCATTCAAGACCAAGCCCAGCCAAGCTGACACATAACTTTAACTGCCAAGCCAACAAAGAAAATTTTCTTCCCTGTGTAAACATTTCCTTGACTTTTTATAATGAACTCAAACAATATCTGTCATTCTGTGATTGACTTACTGCATTTAGCATAATTTCCTCCAAGTTCATCCACATTATGAGGTTTTGGATTCTTCATTATTCTTTAATGTTGCATAGTAATGCATTGTGTGTATGAACCATAGTTAGGTTATCCATTTATCCATTGATAGGCTTAGGTTGTCCACTTAGGTTGTTTCCATCTCATTGCTATTGTGAATAATGCTGTGATGTATATGAGTGCATATATCTATTTGTGTCCAAATATTACCTCTTCAGGATATATTCTTAGTGGTGGGATTACTGGACCAAATGGTATTTCTATTACCAACTTCTTAAGGATGTGGCATACCATTTCCACAGTAGGTGTAAAATTTTATAGTCCCACCAGAAAAGTATGAGTTCATCTCTTCACATCCTAGATAGAATTTGTTTTCTGTCTTATTGAACTTTGCTATTATTGCTAAGTGAGATGATATCTCATTGTTGTTTTCATTTGTATCTCTATGATTAACAATTGCAAGCATTTCTTCATGTGTTTTTTGGCTGCCTGAATATCTTCCTTTGTGAAGTGTCAATTCATATCCTCTGCCCATTTTTGAATTAGATTATTTGTCTTCTTGATTTTGAGGTGTTGGGATTTCTATAAATTTTGGAGAAAATCACTTCTCAGATATGTCATTGAAATATATTTTTTCCCAATTTCTAGGCTCTCTTTTTACTCTTCTGGAGATATTTTTTTGACACACATAATAATTTTTTAGAAGATTCTAGTGCCTAAGGCATTTGACTGCTAACCAGAGGCTGGTGGTTCAAACACACCAGGCACTCCTTGGAAGGAAGATTGGGCAATCTACTTCCATAGAGATACCTCCTTGGAAAACCAAAGAGAGGTTACTATGGGTCAGAAACAATTCGTCAGGAGTGAGTAAGTTTTCTTTTGAGAAGTTTGTCCCAATTTTACCTTTCATGAATTTATATCTATTCTTGGATTCTCATTTCTGTTCCACTGTCCTATGTGTCTATTGTACCAATATCAGGCTGTTTTGACTATCATGAATGCAGAGTAGACTTTGAGATCAGAGAGTGTGAGACCTCCTACTTTGTTCTTCTTAAGTACTGATTTGTTTACCGGAGCTCACTTTCCTTTTCATATAAAGTTAGTAATTTTATTTTTCTATATCCTTAAAGAATGTTGATGGACTCTGAATAGGAACTGCTTTGAATCTACAGATTGCTTTGCATGATATGAGTCATTTCACAATGTACATTTTTGCTATCCATGAGCATAGTATGTTCTTTTATTTATGCTTATTTATTATATTTATTTATAAACTTTTAGAATTTATTGTAGTACTGGTTTGTAGTTTCCTTTCCATAGGCCTTTTGTACCCCTACTAAGATTTATTCCCAGGTATTTTATCTTTCTGGTAGCTACTGTGGGTGGTATTGCTTTCTTTATTTCCTTTTCAGAGATCTCTTTGTTGATGTACAGAAATACAATTGGTTTTCTTATGTTAATCGTATATCCTGCCATTTTGTTGAATCTGTCAATCAGTTCCAGTAGTTTTCTTGCAGTCTCTTGGTTTTTCATTATGTGGGATCATGCTGTCTGCAAATAGAAATATTTCTTTCTACTTCTTCTTTGCCAATTTGGATACCTTTTGTTTCTTTTTTTTTCCTTATTGCCCTGGCTAGGACTTCTAATACAATATCGGATAGAAGGGTGATAGAAGGCATCCTTGTCTGGCTCCGTTTGCAAGGGGAATGCTTTGAGTCGCTTTGCATTATCAGTAAAATTAGCTGTTGGTTTTGCATGTTGTTGTTGTTGTTGTTATGTGCTGTCAAGTCAAACCCGACTCATAGCGACCGCTCCTTGGGTTTCAGAGGCAGTATCACTACGGAAGTAGGATTGCCCAACCTTCCTTCTGAGGAGTGGCTGCTGGGTTTGAACCTCCAGCCGTCTGGTTAGAAGGCAAGTGTCTTAGCCACTATGTTACCAGAGCTCCCTTTATTATGTTGATGAATTTCCCTTCTATTCTTATATTATTGATTGATTGTATTGATTGTCTAATGTTGAACCATCCTTGCATACCTGGTATGAATCCCACTTGGTCACGATGTATTATCTTTTTGATAAAGTGTTGGATTCTGTTGGCTAGTATTTTGTTGAAAATTCTTGCATTTATATCCATTAGGTATATTGGTTTGTACTTTTATTTTTACTGGTGTCTTTGCCTGGTTTTGGTATCAGGGTTGTATTTGCCTCAGAGAATGAATTTGGGAGTTTTCCATTTTTTTCTATATTCTGGAATAGTTTTGAGTAGGATAGGTATCAACTGTTCACTGAATATTTGATGGAATTCTTCAGTTAAGAAACAGTACTTTTTTGTGTGGGTATTTTTTATGACCTGCTCAATTTCTTCTTTTATTATGGATTTGTTCAAATCAGTTTGTATTACTTTAGGTACATTACATTTCTAGAAATATATCCATTTCATCTAGGTTTTTGAGTTTCTCTGGGTATAATTCTTCATAATATTCTGTTATTATCCTTTTTATATCTCTTGGTTCTGTTGTGACATTGTACATTTCATTTCTTACATATTATTTGCATCTTCTCTTTCTTTTCATTATTTAAATTTGCCAATAGTTTATCAATTTTTTAAAACTTTTCAAGCAACCAGCTTCTAGATGTATTGATTTTTCTTTTTATTGTTGTTATTTCTGCTCTGATATTTATTTTCTTCTGAAGATTGTAGGATTCTTCTGTTGCTCTATTTTTTTTTTTCTAATTATTGTAGTTGATGGTTTAAAGCATTGAGTTTGTTTCTTTCTTCTCTTCTGATGTGTGCATTTATCACTATAAATTGATGTCTGAGTATTGTTTTTGCTGTGTCCCAAAGGTTTTTGTATGTTGTGCTTTCACTCTTGTTTGTTTCCAAGAATTTTTTTTTTCACAATTTATTTCTTCTGCTACTCAATAGTTTTTGAGCAATGTGTTATTCAGTTTTCATATATTTTTGCCCTCTCATTCTTATTACTGATTTCAAATTTTATAACATTGCATTCAGGAAGATGCTTTGTACTATTCTGATGTTTTTAAATTTATTGAGGCTTGTTTTGTGGCCTGACATATACTCCATTCTAGAGAGTGGTCCATGTGCATTGGAAAAGAATGGGCATTGTGCTTTTGTTGAGTGGAATGTTCTGTATATGTTTATCAGGTCAAGTTTGTTAATTGTGCTGTAGAGATGTTCTGTATCTTTGTTGATTATTTTTCTAGTTGGTTCGCCCTTCATCAAAACTTGTACGCTAAAGACTCCTAGAACTATTATACAATTGTCTATTTTTCCTTTCAAACAAATTAATATTTGCTTTATGTATTTTGAAGCTTTTAATTAGGTGCATAGATATTTATTATGTTTATGTCCTCTTGGTTGATGCACATTCTTATCCCATATGCCTTAACTAAATTTCTATTTTTCAGAAATTAATTTTGCCACTTCTGCTCTTTTTTGTTTGCAATAAGCTCATTTTTTTTTCCCCACCTCATGAGTTTTAACTTACTTTTATCTTTGTGTCTAATATGAGTCTCTTGTAGGCAGCGTATTTATGGATCTTGGTTTCTTATCTACTCTGCCACTCTCTTTCTCTTGATTGGTGCATTTAATCATTTAGTCATTTCATATTCAAAGTAATTAATGATAGCTATGTATTATGAATTTACTACTGTCATTCTTCTTTTTCTGTGGTGTTAATGGGTACCTTGTTCTAAATGTTTTCTGTACTGAGTTCATTTTGCTATTAGTTTTCTTTTCTTTTTTCTTCATTGTTGTTGACGTTGTGTTTAATAGATCCTTGTGATTTTCTTCTTTCTTATTTTGGTTCAAAGACTTATTAATATTTTTGTGGTTACTCTATCATAAATTTTTATCTTCCTAAGTTTGATATTGTCCTGACTTGTTCTCCATTTGGAAGTTCTGTAATTATACCACTTGTTCCTCTTTTTACTATGTATTTGTTTACAGATTATTGCCTCTTGTGCTCTATTTTCAATTTTTGTATCTTATTTTAGTGTTAAGTATTCTTTTTCTGTGCTTGTTTCTGGGTGGTTTTTTCATGTGTCTTAGTCTTAGTTTGTCTTCCTCTGTTTATTTTTCTCCAAAAGACCTTGCTTAGCATTTCTGGTAATGTTGGTCTGGTTTATATAATTTTTTTTAATTTTTCTATTTGTTTAGGAATGACTTCATTTCACCATCATATTTGAAGGACACTATTGCTAGCTATATAATTGGCTTTTTTTTTTTTTTTCTTTCAAGATTTTGTATATGTCATCCCATTGCCTTCTTGCCTGGATGTTTCCTTCAGAGATATCTGAGCTTAATTTTATGGTTGCCCCTTTTAAGCAACATTTTGTGTTTCTATTTTGAGAAGTTTCATTATTATGTGTCTTGCTGAATTCCACTTGAGTTCTATCTTGTATTTAGTTCCTTGAGCTTCTTGGATGCTATCTTTATGTTTTTCATAATATAATGGAAGTTTTCTGTTAGTAAGTTTTGGACAATTTTCTCTGTGGATTTTGTTTTGTTTTTTGCCTCCCCTTCTTCTGGAATTCCAATCACACACAGGTTATTTCTCTTGATATCATACCATGTAACTTTGTTTTCTTCAGTTTTCTTTTTTTCTTCCTACAGGCTGGTGTCATGGGATTTGTCTTCAGGCTGTTTTTTGTGTTCTCCAGCAAATTTGATTCTACTCTTTTATCCTTCAATATATTTTTCTATCTCCATATTTTATTTGATAAATCTGGATTTCTAATTGCTATTTTTGTATGATTTTTAATTGTCTATTTGTTTGATGTTTTCCCTCTTATATTGTTTTCCTTAATTTTTCAAAAGTATTGTCTTTCTTTTCCTGGCTTTTGTTTATGGTTCCCTTGAGCTCCTGGAAGGACCTACATATGTATCTTTTGAATTCCTTATCAGGTAGTTGTATTACCTGTTCTTCCTCAAAAAGATTTCCTAGTCCATTATTTTCCTCACTTGCTTCTACTATCTTATCCTGTTTCTTTGTTTGAATGGAAGTCTTCTGTTTTCTTTGAGACATTTTGAAGGTGTTGCTTTTGTTAGTTAGTTATGTGCTGGTTTGTTTCACCCTGGTTGTTTATTTTCTTTGTTTCAATATATACAGATGTGTGAGAAGATGTACTTCTTTGGTATTAGTTTTTGGCAGACTGGGGCACTCCCCAGCTTTCTCCAGTTTGTTTGAGTAACTGGTGGGAATGTGGGTGAAATTTGTCTGTGTTTGTTGGAAAGTAGAGTCGCAGGTGTGATGAACAGATATTGTCCACAGTCTGTCATTGATCCAGTGGTACAGGAGCTGGTGGTACTCATCAATTGGGTGAGATGGTTGGTGCAATAGGTATGGTTTACTAATAGAGAGTTAATGTCCTTGTTCCTTGAATTCCTCCCTGCAGTGTAGTAAATTACCTGGTATGGCTTTTCTAGCAATAAGTCTTTGCAAACTCTGTGGTGGAATTTACCATGAGCAATTGAGGGGTTCCTGATTGTTAAAGTTACCCACCTGGGGTATTTCTGTTGAGTGTGGCATAAAGCAATGTTCTGGGAAGTTAGCTCTCTCTCTCAGGTGCTTAGAATTCTGATGTCAGGATGGGTTACTTTGGCCACTCTGTCAGGCTCCCTGCAGTGAGGCTCAAAAGGAGGCCTCCTAGAGCCAGAATCTCTCTGACTGCTGGCTGAGGAAGACATGTTGCTGAGATAAACACGCTCCTGAGAGACATGCACTGCTGAGAAAGAGACACTAACAGACACACACTGTTGAGAAAGAGACACTGAGAGACACACACTGCTGGGAAAGAGATTGAGAGAGACTGTTGGCTGAGAGATGGTCGGCTGAGAGTGACTGAATATTGTTCCTGAACTTGAATTATAGCCTAGTGTTTCCCTAAAAAACCCATAATCTGTGAGTTCTGTGTGGCCACTAAGTGAATTATTGAACCCAGCAGACAGGTGGTGGGTGCTGTGGGAGGAATGGTTGTTGTCAGGTTGATGAAAGGTCTGGAGGGAGGCAGCATATCTGACCTCACAGGAATAGGCCTTGAGCTATTGATGGTGATTCTGTCTTCCTCTTGTGTCACAATATGTGGCCTCCTTGCTTCTTTGGCATTCTCTATCTCTCTATTGTTGTTGTTATATGCCATCGAGTCGGACATGACTTACAGCAACCCCTCCTTGGGTTTCCAAGGCAGTATCACTATGGAAGTAGATTACCCCATCTTCCTTCTGAGGAGTGGCTGGTGGGTTTGAACTGCCAGGCTTCTAGTTAGCAGTCAAGTGCCTTTAGGTACTATACTACCAGAGCTCCCTATACTATGACTTTATTCCTATGTGATTTCTGTGAAGTTGTTTTATCCTATGTCTGATGCCTCTATGCTTAAAATTGCAGTACCTCAGCTGGTCCTGGCTTCTTTCTCTCCCCTTCACTGACCTTGGTTAGTCTTCCTTTCCAATCAGCACTCAATCAAAATCTTTATCCTTTCATTTGATTCTCAGAATTCCAGGATCATTATTTGTTTCTGCTTCATATGATTTTTTGTGTCTCTGTTGTAGAGGGATTGGGTGGAATGTGTTAGAAAGTGTCATCTTGTCAGGCCTGAAGATCTTATTATTCATTATAAAAGAGAGTTAAGGCCATTTGTTTCAGCTTGTGTTCAGTTATATATTTTGTACTTTTTCCAATCTTTTAAAATTTGTTTTGATTTTTTAATATGTAGGACATCAGCATGCTCCCTAAAGTCAAAATTATACAAGAAAGATCTTTTCAAAACAGTCTTATTTACTTCTATGTCCTTTCTATCCACTCTCCACCAGTTGAAGTTCATTGGTTTTTGGTTCACCATTAATGTTTTCCTGTAAATAATCAGATAATAAATGTTTTAATATTTACATATCTCTGTCTCAACTAATAAGTTCTGCCATTTTATCATTGAGGTGGACATAGGCAATAAATAAATGAATAAGCACAGTTGTTTTCCACTAAAACTTTATTTGCACAAAGAGTCTGGATTTGGCCTGTGAGCTATAGCTTTCAGATGTCTGCCATCGAGTCGGATCCAACTCATAGCAACCCCTCCTTGGTTTTCCCAGGTGATATCACTATGGAAGTAGATTGTCCAACCTTCCTTCTGAGGAGTGGCTGGTTGGTTTGAATTGCCAGCCTTCTGGTTACCAGTCAAATGCCTTAGACACTACACCACCAGAGCTCCCAAATTAAAGGTTATATACTATTAATTAAATACATGGATAGGCATATACATTTGTAATGGCAGATTTTGATAATTTTCCTACCCTGAAAGACACTAACTAGTTATCTTTAGTGATCACTCTATGTACTGTCCTAGGCTAAAGTGTGGATATCCTTGTAAGAAGTGATGACAGAATTATCATCATATTTGGTCCTTTGGAACCCAGTAGAACTTTGGTGAAATGATTTACTTTCCTCCAAAGCTTAAAATCAAGTTCTTTGTGTTTTTTTTTTTTTTCTTTTTAAATATTGAAGTCTCCCATTTATTCATTTTTCCAATATTTATTTTATTTTGTTTTCTATTCAATGGGAAATATTTTGAGCTCTTTATTATGGTGAAGAAGAAAATTTAAGTTCCTACCTTCAGGTTTGTACATCCTACTGGACCAGAAGACAACAAAGTATTGCTGAAATGTGTATCCAAAGAGCTAATTGCTAGATCAGACTCTGTTGAAAGCAATTATGTGACTAGGAAAAGCCATTCACCTCCCTTGGCAACTATTGTTCAAATAGAAAACAAAAATTTTAAATAAGATACTGCCACAGGCTGTAATACTATATGAGTCTGTGTTCTTGGGTATTGCTGGTTTACATCTCCAGGACCATGGCCCAGTGAATTTTAAGTTTAGTGCAGGCAATAAATCCTCCATGAAAGCTATATCATGGAAAATGATCTTGGTCTATATTTTACATAATGAGATGATTTAATTGGCAAGGCTTGACAAATGTTTTCAGTAATGGATCAGATAGTAAAACGTTTAGGATTCGCAGAAGATATATAGTACTTGTCACAAAATCTTCTTAGTTCTTTTTTTTTTTTTTTTTACAATTTGCCTAGGGATTTAAGAATCATTCTTAGATCATGGTATGCACAAAAACAGCACTCGGTCTAAATTTGGTGCCCAGGCAGTTGTTTGTCAACTCTTAGACAGGAGTAATTCTAGATATTCTAGGCTTTTGGAATCTGATAGATTCCAAATAAAACATGGTAGTTGGGGCAGAGGTGAAGGAGGAGGAGGAGAGTAAGTAGATAAGAGAAACAGATAAATAAAAGCAGCATATCCATGACGTTTATATACAAGTTTCTTTGCTAGAAATAGAGTCTGTCCTTAGGGAGGATAAAATTTATAGCATACATTTTGGAACAGCATTCTAAATTACTTAACTATTTTATATCCTAAGGAATTTCTAGAATTGTAGAGAAACTATAAAAATAAAATCTTTTTTAACAAGTAGTGCTTACTTATATTGAGCTAGGAAATACAGCAAAGGTCTCTTTTTTTCCCCCAATATGCTTCATTGCCTATAACAACTAACAACTACAACTGACTGCAATCGAGTTGATTCAGACTCATAGAGACCTCTTTTGGGTTTCAGAGGCTATAAATCTTAAAGAAGCAGATAACCTCATCTTTCTTCCACAGAATGTCAGGTGGATTTGAACCACTGAACTTCTGATTAGCATCCAAATGCTTTACCCACTACACCACCAGAGCTCTCATTCCCCAAGCAAGCACCATTTTATTGTCTCACACATTAAGTCTACAGTGTACAATTGTGATTCATCCTGGTTGGCATCTGATAAATAAATGTGACAGCAAAGCTAAAATAGTATGCAAAGATTCCTTGGCTTGTTTGACAATCTCTTTTCTAGTCTATTTAATACAGCATAGTTCAGAGATATTGCAGTTCAGTTCCAGACCACTGCAATAGAATACATATTGCAATCAAGCAAGTCACATGATGTTTTTGTTTCCCAGTGTATATGTTATGTTTACCTAAATTGTAGTTTGTTAAGTGTGCAATAGCTTTATGAAAAAGTGTGAAATATTGTGACACAGATACACAAATTGAACACATACTATTGCAAAAATAGCTCAGTAACTTGACCAAGGGTTGCTAGAATTGTATCTGCAAAGTGTAATAAAGTGAAGTGCAATAAAATGAGGTATGCCTGTACAGAGTTATCAAAGCCTACTTGTCTGGAAATGTGTCTACAGCTATCACCTACTACATCAAGTGTATGTACTATTATGTGAATACACTAGAAAAAAACGTGGAAGATATCTTCTTCCCTCAAAAAGTTGAGTTTAAATAAGATATAGTCATACATAGAAAAATATAAGAAACAGAGAATATGCACATTATGTGATATACAAAGCATATTGTGTCATACATTTGGCACAAAAACGTTTTGACTAAACATACAGATTAAATAAATATCCAGGGCTTAATCAGAAAAGATTCTCTGGAAGAGTACATATGAGATGCATATAAAAGTGTGGATTCTATGATTGCTATATGTTAGCACATGATATGCCACTTTGCAAAAATATATAAAGGCTGCCTACAGCCACTCCTCGGAAGGAAGGTTGGGCAATCCTACTTCTGCAGTGATACTGCCTCGGAAATCCAAGGAGGGGTCGCTATGTGTCGGGGCTGACTTGACAGCAAACAACAACAACATGGGATTTTAGGGACCTCTGGCAACATAGTGCCTAAGACACTTGACTACTAACCATAAGGCTAGTGGTTCAAATCCAGCAGCCACTCCTTGGAAGGAAAATGGGGCAATCTACTTCCATAGTGATAGTGCCTCAGAAACCCAAGGAGGGGTCACTATGAGTCAGGTCTGACTGTTGTTGTTGTTGTTAAGTGCCGTCGAGTCGTTTCCGACTCATAGCGACCCCATGCACAGCAGAACGAAACACTGCCCGATCCCGCACCAGCCCCACAATCCCTGCTATACTCGAGCCCATCATCGCAGCCACTGTATCAATCCATCTCGTTGAAGGCCTCCCCCTCTTTCGTCGACCCTCCACCCTACCAAGCATGACATCCTTCTCCAGGGAATGGTCCCTTCTTACAACATGACCAAAATAGGTGAGACGAAGTCTGGCCTTCTTGCTTCCAAGGAGCATTCTGGCTGCACTTCCTCCAGGACAGATCTGTTAGTTCTTTTAGCAGTCCATGGTACTTTCAGCATTCTTCGCCAGCACCACAACTCAAAAGCATCAACTCTTCTTCGGTCTTCCCTATTCATTGTCCAGCTCTCACATGCATACAAGGCGATTGGAAATATCATGGCTTGTGACTAGACAGCATATAACAACAACAACAACATGGGACTTTAAAAGTGCTTGGAGGGCACAAATGATGTGTGCTGTACTACAACTCTAAAGGCTGGTAGTTAGAACCCACCCAATGGCACCATAGCCATGACAATTTGTTTCAGTGAAAATTATAATCATGAAAACTCTATGGAATAGTTCTATTCTGTAACACATTGGGTTGCCTTGAGTCTGAGTCATCTAGATAGTAATGGGTTTTATGTTACCTTGCCAGACCAGATCTTTAGATGATGCAGAGCCTGTTGACATTTTAGGACTATGTATGCTTCTCTTTTCATAACCTGGAGAACTACTACCTTCCTAATATATTCAATGCATTATGACTTGGCATTGGTATTCAATTTATTTTTTGTAATTTTACAGTCTTTAAAATGGGAATGATGTTAAGCCCTTTCTCCTGGTTACTGAGAAGGTTTATTTATACTTGTAAAGCACTTTGAAGATGAGGGCACTTGCACTTATTATTAGCAAAAATATTACAAAGACACAAGTCAAAGTCATTTGTCTGAAGAGGGCTTTTGCTCTATAACAGTATAGTAAACCTAGAAAGGGCATCACTTGAGAAATAATGGAGTGTAGAAACAAATATAGAAAGAAAACTTTTTAATTTTTTTTTTTATTTCATAATTCAAAGTTCCTGAAGTCTTTTGAGATTATTTTGATTCTACACTGCTCATAAGAAATTCCCTACCAGTTAAATATATATAGAAAGGAGTACTTTATTTTCCAGATAAACCATAAGGAATTATTATCTTCAAATGCACTATTGAATCCAGGCTTTCCAATTTAAGAAATATTAGGTTGGGATAGGATGGAATTAAGGCATTTAATTTTTCTCTTACACATTTTATAACTGCATAAGCTCCTTCATTAAAAATAATTTAAATAATATAGGTTACATCTTTCATAATTTTATATAATTGAATTATTTAAGCACCCTATGGTTCTAAACATAAAAATTTTTACTCTTTCACTGAGATTGACAAGCAAATAGAATCAAAAGAAACATGGCATGTACTGATTATATTTCCAAAGATAAGACTTTTTGATCACACTAAGAGAATATAACAATGGCAATGTAAAGAACCTTTGATTTTATATAAGTTGTGTTCTATAAACAGAAAAGGGGTCCTTCACTGTAGGTGCAATAATGTAACATCCAGTTGTATTCTTATTTAGTTATACTGTTTACTGCTCTGCTCTTCTTTTTATTAGAAGGAGGCAGGTTTATTTCTGTTAAGTCAATGATCAATAAAAACGTCTATTGTAGTAAAACTTGATAGAGTAGAAATGTAGGTTGAACTAAGATGTAAAAGTGAATAGTAACAGAGACCTTCTTTCAGAGAGTAGTCATGTTCTAACCATATAAGAAAGCAAAGTAGGAACTCAGCAATTAATCTTTGAATTTTACTTGGAAAAATCGAAAAATTGGATGCATTAAGAATGTAAGAACAATTAGTCATTTTTATTGGAGAATTGCACTTACTTTCAATATTGAGGCTTTTAACTTAAGGATCCTAAAATGAACTTAGAAATGTTGAGTGAATTTTGCTGTATGAACTAGAACAAAACTGGTGTAAATATTAAGTTGATTAAAGTGGTATTGTTTCAGTAATAATGATCTCCTGTTTTATTTAATAAAGAAAGATAAAGAGGTTATGAATGAGGAAGCATGTTGGCTAATCATAATTTCTTATATAGTGGTTACACTATGCATAGGATGTGGAATATATATAACCAAACTAAATCAAACTCACTGCCATTGAGTCATATCTGGTTCAGTGATCCCTCCTTAGGTTTCCAAGTCAGTATCACTAAGGAAGTAGATTACCCTATAACCCTTCCGAGAAGTGGTTGGTGGGCTTGAACTGCCAGCCTTCTTGTTAGCAGTCTTAGCCTTAGGCACTATGCTACCAGAGCTCCTGTATACCTGTATGTATATTATATGTA
>NW_006922173.1:336038-341573 GCF_000298275.1 Orycteropus afer afer
CTTTAAGGAAGACTAGACAATCTATTTCTGTAAAGATTTACTGACTCAAAAACCCATAGGAGGTCGCTTTGTGTCAGAATCAACACGACAGCAGTGAGTTTGGTTTGTTTGGTTTATATATGCCTTTGGGTATTTGAATATATGTTTGGAATAAATTGACTCTGTGTAGAAGCAAAGAGATAAATGTCTTCTTTTATTTTTCATTTTCTCTCTTCTGTAAACTGTGAGAAGCATTCTAAATGGACTGCATAAATAATGTGTGTTACTTCAAACACATATTTTTATGAATTATTCAAATAAGCAGTCCAAATTTCATTTCCATATGATCAGACATACAAAATCTTGAATTAGTAAGTATTTACTTTCCATCAATTCTATGATTGGTTAGTACTTTACTGAACAACATGTAGGAAAGTTTTAAATTAAATTCAAATGAATTAGGATTAGAAGTTAATTATTCATTTTGTGATAGGTAAAATATTCCCATGAAAATAAATTATGTATCTACATGAACCACACTGACAAGATAGCCGTCAATTTTTATTTAAGGTTGGGTCTAAACTGTAGAGCATGATAAAGAACTAAAGAGTATTTTTTTAAAAAAGAAGTTAACAAATACACGAACAACAACAAAAAATAAGCTACTATTTAGGAAAAACTACAACTGATATTACCACAATGAAACAATGTGAATGAAGTCTTCATGTTATCTATAAAAAATAAATTATTTGAAATAGGACAAGCAAAAATAATATGCCAAACTGAAAATATACTGAAATAGTTCATTGCATCTGATGATTCATTGAACAATTATGAGCCAACCAGCCTCTGGAAGGGTTAAATTTAAAGGAATAATAATTATAGCAATAATAAATGAATTACAGGATAACGATTGATATTTAAATGTAGAAAATATGAATCACAATGTTTTTCAAGACAAGTTATAGAGTTGTCTTCAGATTTTATATTAGCTAGTTTCTGTTATTTTAATCTATTTGTGTATGTTAAAATAAATCATCTTCCACATTACAAAAAGTTACACAGTTGAACATTATATTATTAAAATAAATCAACATGTAAAATATATTATCATGATTTAATATATTGTCAAAATGCCTTCCTTACTAGTCAAACATGATATGTGTGCCTATGTGTGTGTGAGAGCTCAACAAAATAAAATTAAATAAAATATGTAAGTGGTACATAGATAAGTAGTTCCCCATTATGTCTAATTTGACTTAATGAGAACAGCTTTTAACTTTCAATCATCCTCAATGTAGCATAATATTTGAAAGAACTTTTAGCAGAATCTTTTAAAACTAGAATCATCATAGCCCTTTTCCATTTGAGTCCCTTGATAATAGATTTTTTTATTTGCCACTAAATTTTTCAGAAGTAATTATTAAAATATGTGGCATTAAGTCCATTTTTTTTATTATAAAACTTTTATATTAACTAAGAGTTGTCTAAGTTGTCAAGGGAATTTACCAATTTCTGTCAGTCATTGGTGTTCATAATTAAGCAAAATTCTTTTTTGGGGTTTATGGATATATAATCTGCACAGTTTTCTGTAAGGTGAAGGAAAAAAGAAAACTAGTTCTTAGATAAATCATTTATTGACATGCACACTTAAATTTCTTTTGGGAAATCAAAACTGTTACATTTATTTTATTATAAATTATCTCATAACATGCTCATTAATTAAGAATCATGATGATAGATAGCATGAAAACTTAATACAAATATTATCCATAGACAATAAATCCATTTAAATTGGGAAAGGTTAATATTCTTGTAGTAAGAAAAATCAAGTCCAGACATAAGTGTTGTGAGACTGAAGCAGAAGAGAAGCTACAGTTAAAAAAAAAAAAAAAAAGTAGGTCTGATATAATGAGAAGAACATTTAACTTCTCCAAAATCTAAAACTCCTGTTATTCAGGAGAAAACAGCAGACAAATCATTTACAGGTACTCTTCTGAAGTGTCAAGGTCATGAAAAATAAAAACTGTTACAATTAGAGAATACTGGGAAGAAAATGTGATATGGGATCACACTTAAAGGCTGGAGCAGAAGAAAACCAGGACATTATTGGAAAAGCTAGTAAAAGTTGACTTTTGTCTGTCATTCAGTTAATGGTATTCCATCAAAGTTAAATTTTAATTTGTGATAAATTAGTGTAGTCTATAAGATGTTAATATTAAGGGAGCCTCAGAAAGGGTAGGCAGAAACATTGTACAATCTTTACATTTCTTCTATAAATCTGACATTTTTTAAAAAAATAATATTAAAAATTAAAGAATAGGGAATACTAGTGAAATGAGGAAAAACAGGGACTACACATACAGTGATAAGTGTTGGAAGAAAGTGGAAAATGAGATAAAACCACATGATAAGCAGACAAAATTGAAGAATTATCAAAAAGTTTATTTCTTGTGGATATTGAAATTTACATGTGAAGATTATAAGAATTCATATTACCATCAAAACAAATGATATAAGATGCATTTTAAGATTAATTTGGGGTTGTTACCATTTTCTGTATATTCTTGGATTTGGAAATTGCTGAAAGTGAGGATGACTTGAAGTACTTATTGATGAAGATTGAAGAATAGAGTGTGCAGTGTGGATTACATCTCAATATAAAGAAAACAAAAATCCCTACAACTGGACCTATAAGCAACATTACAATAAATGGAGAAAAGATTGAAATTGTCAGACTTCACATTGCTTGGTTCTACATTCAAGGCTAATGGAAGCAGCAGTCAGGACGTCAGATGATGTATAGCACTGGGCAAATTGACTGCAAAGGACCTCTTTCAAGTGCTGAAGAGAAAAGACGTCTCCTTGAGGACTAAGGTGTGCCTGACACAAGCCATGGTATTTGCAATCACCTCATATGCATGTGAGAGCTGGACAATGAATGAGGACAGAAGAACTGATGCTTTTGAGCTGTGGTGTTGGTGAAGAATGCTGAAAGTACCATGGACTGCTGAAAGAACTAACAGGTCTGTCCTGGAGAAAGTGCAGCCAGAATGCTCCTTGGAGGTGCGGATGGCCAGACTTGTCTCACCTACTTTGGTCATGTTGTCAGAAGGGACCATTTCCTGGAGAAGGCTGTCATGCTTGGTAAGGCGGAGGGTAGACGAAAGAGGGGATGGCCCTCAACGAGATGGATTGACACAGTGGCAGTGGTGATGGATTCAAGTATAGCAAGAATCATGGAGCTGCCTCAGGACCAGGAGGTGTTTCGTTCTGCTGTGCGTAGGGTCGCTAGGGGTCGGAGACAACTCGACGGCACCTAACAACAACAACAAACCTTTTTCTGTATATTTTTGGACCTGGAAATTGCCAGGAGAAATAATGGGCTTTGATTATAAACAATTACTTGAGGGATAGCTTTATAGAGGTTCTAAGGCACAGAAGAATGTGTAATGCTTTGCCCTGCTTCCAAGTATCCTAGTAGACAATTGCGTAAAAAGGGAGGAGGAACAAGGTAAGATATGGGTTCCATGGGTGAGACTAACCAGGAAAATTGCATGGGATCAGAGCTGAATATTAAGGGGTTTTTGGTAAGAAATACTGCTTACTCTTACTTTGAAAATAATTAAAAAATGGTTGCAGCAGTATATTGATAGAGAACTTCCAGAGGTGCAAGTTGGATTCAGAAAAGGATGTGGAACAAAGGATATCATAGCTGCTGTCAGATAGATCTTGGCTCAAGGCAAAGAATACCTGAAAGATGTTTACTTGTGCTTTATTGACTATTCAAAGGCATTTGATTGTGTGGATCATGACAAATTATGGATAACATTGAGAAGAATGGGAATTCCCAAACACTTGATTGTTCTCATGAGGAACCTGTACCTTGACCAGGAGTCTGTTGTTCGAATGCAGCAAGTGGACACTGCATGCTTTAAAATCAAGAAGGGAGTGCGTCGGAGTTGTATCCTTTCCCCATACTTATTCAATCTATATGCTGAGCAAATAATCTGAGAAGCTGGACTATATGAAGAAAAATGTGGCATCAGGATTGGAGGAAGAATCATTAACAACCTCAGATACGCTGATGATACAACTTTGCTTGCTGAAAGTGAGGATGACTTGAAGCATTTACTGATGAAGATTGAGGAACAGAGTCTGCAGTATGCATTACATCTCAATATTTGTTGTTGTTATGTGCCATCGAGTCGGACCCAACCCATAGCGACCCCTCCTTGGGTTTCCAAGGCAGTATCACTTTGGAAGTAGATTGCCCCATCTTAATATAAAGAAGACAAAAATCCTCACAACTAGAACAATAAGCATCATCATGATAAATGGAGAAAAGATTGAGGTTGCCAAAGAATTCACATTACTTGGTTCTATAATAAACACCAATGGAAGCAGCAGTCAGGACATTAGACGATGGGTAACACTGGGCAGCTTGGCTGCGAAGGAACTCTTTCAAGTGCTGAGGAGCAAGGATGTCTCTTTGAGGACTAAGGTGCACCTAATATAGGTCAGGATATTTCCAGTTGCCTCATATGCATGTGAGAGCTGGGCAATGAATAAGGAAGACTGAAGAAGAGTTGAAGATTTTGACTTGTGATGCTGGTGATGAATGCTGAAGGTACAATGGACTGCCAAAAGAACTAACAGATCTGTCCTGGAGAAAGTGCAGCCAAGATGCTCCTTGGAAGCGAGGATGGCCAGACTTGTCTCACCTAATTTGGTCATGTTGTCAGAGGGGATCATTCCCTGGAGAAGGATGTCATGCTTGGTAAGGTGGAGGGTCGACGAAAGATGGAGAGACTTTCGAAGAGATGGATTGGCATGGTGGCTGCCACAATGGGCTCAAGTATAGCAAGGATCATGGAGCTGGGGGGGATTGGGGGGTGTTTTGGCCTGCTGTGAATGGGGCCGCTATGAGTAGAAAACCACTCCACGACACCTAACAACAACAACTGCTTACTTCAAACAACTAAATTATTCAAGTCATTGAAATAAAAAAAAAAAAAAAAAAAAAGAGAGAGAGAGAAAGAGAAAGAAAGAAAGAAAGAACAGAAAGGAAGAAAGAACGAACAGAAAGAAAGAAATACTGCTTCCTTCAGAAGACTATGGGAGACTAGAGCAAGGCACCAAATAAAAAGGAAAAAAATAAATTAAAATAAACCCACAGCTTTCTCCTACTGATTTATTCATCCAAGGACACCAGAAGAAGAAGAATCTGAGTTCCAAGAATGGAGCCTGTGATCAGACACTGAGTAATATGAAAACAATAAGTTTATACAAACATGAAGAAATTGAAAAAATAGCCCATACATATTCCCAAATCCTGTTGATGGTCTACTGATACTGATGCTCTCATAGATGTTAATAAGTAGGCCATGGAAGAGGGTATTTTGGTTAAAAAATTTAGAAAAGATGGTAGTGAATGTAAGAGGGTTTCTTTATTCAGTAAATACTGAAGAAATTTTCATAGGATAATGTTTTAGGAAGCTTGTGTTGTGGGAGGAGTGAAGCAGGAATATGGTGTTCCTTTTTTTTTTTTTTTTT
>NW_006922173.1:350278-351733 GCF_000298275.1 Orycteropus afer afer
GCATCCTTTCCTTCAAGGCTCAGGGGTCCAAGATTATCTTCTGTGTCTGTGTTAATTGGTTTCCCTTTTCTTTGTTGAAGAGGGTCTGTGCAATCTTTCTGCCTAGTCCACCATCTTGCCGGAACCTTAATTTAATTTTTAGGTCTTACCATCACTCTGGAATATCCAAGCTGTCTGTGCCATCAGGATCTCTCAGGATCCCTTGTAGACTGCAGGTCCTTTTGTCTCTTTTTTTTGGGTATTTTCATGCAAATTCTTCTGCTAGTTGGGGTTTAGTCCACTTCTATAACCTTCCCTCAAAGGTTCACGGGTCCAGGATTCACTTCTGTGTATGTGTTAATTGGTTTCCCTTTTCTTTGTTGAAGAGGGTCTGTGCAGACTTTCTGCCTATTCTGCCATCTTGAAATCTATCTAAGTTAATTTCTTTAAGCCTATCAATATTTACCACTGAAGTGGGAGGCAGGCATGAAATCAGTTTTATCTGAGGGGTAAGAGAATAGTCATTTGCAATGTCTTTAACTTCTTAGTTGACAATAGGAACATAGGGTAACTCTTTTAGAAATGAGAGCTAGAATTAAATAACTTCTAAAAATACAATTTTAATAACTCAACTTCAGAGTGATTACAGAATTTCATTCATTAATTCACTAGTATTTACTGATTGTCCATAAATTAATAGACACTATTCTAAAATCTGGATGATCTGGTTATAAAAGACAAACACTTTCTACCTCATGAAAGCTTCAGTGTGATGGAGGAGACCAAAAAAATATAAGACAAATACCTGAGGTACATATGTTGCTAGTAGTAGGTAGTATGGTAGTTAAGGTTATGTGTCAACTTGGCTTGGCCTGATTTTGAGTGGCTGGTTATAAGGATATAGTTATTCCCTATGAAGACACTGGTAATCAACTTCATGGTGGAACCTACAGTAAGGAGCTGAGTAGCTGTCTTAGGGATGTGGTCTGCTTCTGAGATATAAGTAGAAACATTGAGAAAGGTCTCAAGATTTTTGACACACTTAAACCCTGCTTATAGCTGAGTCTTCATTCAGTGGCCTGCCATATTATCTTCTGATCTTGTGACTATCTCTGGACTCGAACTAGTGGTCTGTCACATTGTTTGGTAATCTTGGGACTATGGAAATTTTTTTGTCAGCTTTAGGTTTGTCAGCCTCAGCAGCCAGGAGCTGACTGAGTTAAGAGAATCCTCCAGTTTCCCTGGGCCAGTGGCAAGAGGCAGAACTGAAGCCCAAGGTTAAGGACTTTCACCCAGCCCCTAGTGTGCACTTTGAACTTGGACTTGTAGGCTTCTAAATGGTAAGAAAATAAATCTCCATTTGTTTAAAACCACCTATTTTTGATATTTCTCTGTTAGACTAGTTCTAGAGTACCAAAGCAGTAGTAAGAAGAAAAAATAAGTCAGGGGAAGAATTAAAAAAAAAAAAAAAAAAAA
>NW_006922173.1:356092-357098 GCF_000298275.1 Orycteropus afer afer
AACTATGATCACTTCTTCCATATTCAAATATCATAGAAAAACTTTGAAATAATAAAGCAGAAATAATACTAAAGAGCTTTTTAGTCCCTGGCTGTCCTCTGTACTGTTGATGTTGCATGCTGTTGAATTGATGCAGCTTAGTGTGATCCTATATGATAGAGTTACACCATAGAGTTCTCTGAACTGTAATCTTTATGGGAGTAAAGCAGAGCAGGGTTTGAACTGCTGACCTTTTGGTAAGTAGTATTTCACCATTGTGCCTCTAGGGTTCCTTGGTCTATACTACCTGTTTCAAATTTTTTTGTTTTAACAATGCATTTAGATAATCCTTCCAACTCCTTTCTTTTACTTTCTTATTTTTTTTTTTTCTCTAATGATCTTGTTTTCTACCCTACATCAGTTTATCATTCCCATTATTGTTACTAAGATTTTAATATCACCAATAATTGAAAAAGAAAACAAAAAACATCCTGAAACAAACAAACAAAAAATTTCTGTGGAGTCAAGTCTCACTCAAGGCACCCCTTTTGTGGTTCTAGTGATAGGTACTAAGTAAGCTCTGCTCTGCTCTAAAGGGTTTTCAATGATAAATTTTTCAAAACTAGATCACTAAGTCATTTTTCTGAGGTGCCTCTGGATGGATTTGAAATGTCAAACCTTATGTTAGCAGTAAATTGTGTTAACCAGCACATTAACACTCTGTACCACCTGGAAACTATTACCAAAAATTGCAACTCTCCCAATATTATCACTTTTATGTGTGCCATTCTTTGACCAAGACGTTTTGTTGACACAGTGGTTAAAGCATTCTGCCACTAACCAAAAGTTTGGCAATTTGAACTTAGTAAGTGCTCTTTGGGAGCTCTGGTAGCATAGTGGCTAAGGCACTTGACTGCTCACCAGATGGCTGGCAGTTCAAACCCATCAGCCACTCCTCGGAAGGAAGGTTGGGCAATCCTACTTCCGTAGTGATACTGCCTCGGAAACCCAAGGAGGGGTCGCTATG
>NW_006922173.1:357651-359940 GCF_000298275.1 Orycteropus afer afer
CTAACAAAAAGGTCAGTGGTTCAAACTCACCAGCTGCTCTGTGGGAGGAAGATGAGGCAATCAATTTCTGTGAAGATTTATAGCACTGGAAATCCCATGTGGCTTGCTATGTGTCAGAATCAACTCAACGGTAATGGGTTTGTTTTTGTTTTGTTATAAGGTTTACCGTATATTTAGGTATTGAATGAAGTCTACCAGGAAAAAAAAAAAATTGCTAAAAAGAAATATTTTTCTTTCAGTAGTCAATTCATACATGTTTAATCCTGTTCTGTGTCTTGGTAAAGAGGAAGAAATTGGACAACATGAAATGACATTTCATTAAAACCCATGCATCTATCATGAGTTAACTGTAGGACTGAAATTACGTGTTGTTTATGATGTTAACTAAAAAAATGGAATTTTTATGTTACATTTTATAAAAAATTAAGGACAACTGCTTTAGTCTGGTATTTTTGTCAAAAGATTGTAATAACATTGCAGAGTTCAGAAGATATGCCAAAAAAAAAATTCCAAACATATCTGTCATATCTCTCACTTCATTCGTACAAGTGTCAAGTAAACTGGGATTTTAGAATTTTTTTCAGAGTATCATGATTATCTGATGGTGGAACATTCAAGGAGAATTCAGTTAGTTCTAAACTCATGATGGTATAAATCCCTTCTAGGTTCTTTACAAAATGAAGTTATTTGTGCTGTAGTACATTCATGCAAAGCTTTGTTCTTTGCTGAGATTCTTTAGGGTGGCTTGCAGTGAATTTTAATTGATATTATCACACCTTGTTTGAATTACTTTCTTTTATTAATTTATTGCTTTAAAGAGAAATATATTGGTTAGAAATCATATATTAAGGTTTAAATAAAATGTTCCTTGTATTTATCTTTAAGTGAAAGAAAGTTTTTAATAGATTTTGCATTTTGTCCAAGATTTCTCCTGTGTTTTTGTTAACTATCAAAATAGTTGGAGCAGTACCCTGACAGAGAACTGGTAGAAATTCAAACCGATTCAGAAGAGGATGTGAAACTTGTTAGTGTTGATGGATGTTGGCTGAAAAAAGAAAATATCAGAATGGTATTTACTGTTCTTGACTGTGGAAAGGCATTTGACTTGTGGATCCTAACAATTATGGGAATTCCAGAAGACTTAATTGTGCTCATGAGGACCCTATACATATACTAAGAGGCAGTTGTTAGAACAGAACAAGAAGATACTGCTTAGTTTAAAATCAGAAAAAGTGTGTGTCAGGGTTGTAATCTTTCACCACAATTTCTAATCTGTATGCTGAACAAATTATCCAAGAAACTGGACTACATGAAGAACAACATGGCATCAAATTGAGGAAGACTCATTAACAACCTGCCATATGCAGATAACATAACATTGCTTACTAAAAGCAAAGAAGGCATGAAGCACTTACTGTTGATGATCAAAGGCAAAACCCTTCAATATGGATTACACCTCAACTAAAAGAAAACAAAAATCCTCACAACTGAGTCAGTAAGAAACATCATGATAAATGGAGAAGAAATTGGAGTTGTTAAGGATTTCATTTCATGTGGATCCAGAAGAAATGCCCATGGAAGCAACAGTCAAGAAATCAAATGATATATTATATTGGACAGATCTTCTGAAAAAGACCTCTGTAAAATATTAAAAAATAAAGATGTCACTTTGAGGACAGAGATGTGACTTTCCCAAGGCGTGGTATTTTAAATCCCCTCATATCCATGCAAAAACTGACAATGAATAATGAAAACTGAAGAAAAATTGATGCATTTTAATTATGCTGTTGGCAAAGAATATTGAACATACTTAGGGACTGCCAGATGAAAGAACAAATCTATCTTGGAAAAAGTACAGAGCACTGCTTTGGAAAGAAGATTGCAAGATTTTGTTTCAAGTACCCTGGGCATATTCTCAGGACAGACCAGTACTTGGAGAAGAACATTATTTAAGTAAAGTACCCAAAATAAACCAAACCCGGGGCCACCTAGTCGATTCTGACTCATAGGGAATCCCATTGGGTTTCTAACGCTGTAAATCTTTACAGTAGATTTTCTCAACTTTCTCCCATGGAGCAGCTTGTGGGTTGGACCCCTTGACCTGGTTAGCTGTCAAATGCCTTACATTCTGTGCCACCAGAACTCCTTAGGTGAAGTACAAAACCAAAAAAAAAAAAAAAACTCACTGCCTTCGAGTCTGATCAACTCATAACAACCCCTCCTTGGGTTTCTGAGCCGGTATCACTACACAAGTAGATTGTCCCATCTTTCTTCCAAGGAGTGGCTGGT
>NW_006922173.1:365225-380748 GCF_000298275.1 Orycteropus afer afer
CCTCGGAAACCCAAGGAGGGGTCGCTATGAGTCAGGGCTGACTCGACGGCACATAACAACAAGAACAAGTGCTCTTTAGGAGAAAGATGAGACAGTCTGCTTCTGTAAAGATTTACAGCCTTGGAAACCCTATGGAGCAGTTCTACTCTATCCTATAGTATCACTATGATTTGGAGTCAGCTCAATGGCATTTTGTTGTTGTTGTTGTTTGGTTTATTCTTTGACCAATCATATTTTACATTTTCACATCCAATATTCTGGTACTCTGAATCAGCCTGAGGCAATGATACAAGCAAGTCTGGTTGTACCTCTTGGTAGTTTATATTTCATCATTATTCATCATAGTAAGCCTTACCTGTAATACTTGACTCCCTTTCTCATCTCTGTCTGCTAAACCTGCTCAATACAATCACATTAATAGTTACATGTAACTCTACATCTTCTCTGCACTGAGTAGCTGAGGAACTAATGGGTCTTTAATGTTGCCAGGTTGTCATACTATCTCTCTTTATTCATTTGCTTACTTTCTCAGATGATTATTTTACATTATACTTTTTCCTCAAAACCTCCAAACTCATTTTATGTGCATTTTCAGTGGAGGAGCTTATTTTCTAATTTGCTGAGGAAATGTGAATAATTTAAACAAATCTCTAAAGATTTAGAGCTCTAGATACCACCATGACTATGTTTGCCAACCTACTGGCATCTTCACCATATCCTCTATCTTCCGAATTTTCCCTGTCTAAAGACCATTCCTTCATTTGTCCACATGATCATATTTCCTTCCACTTGCTTAATAATATCTTTCCAATCTTTCACTCTTCTCTCTATTACATTATTCCTTTCATGACCACTGGTACATTTACATTTACAGTTACATTTTCTGCCTCTGTATTTTAATGGTATGTTTTTTGTATAATTTAGAATACATACCAACATCTGGGCAAGGACTTGCATAACTGTAAAATGTAAGAGTGCCAATCCCGTATTGCTGTGGGGAGAGGTATTTATACAAAATGTTATCTCTTGGAGGTGAGATTGTTTGAATGTTTTGCCATCTTCCTTCTGAGGAGCAGCTGGTGGGTTTGAATTGCTGATTTTCTGTTAGCAGTTAAATGCCTTATTCACTACACCACAAGAGTTCCTTGACCATGATTATATCCCACTTGAATTTAGAGCCCATCTGAGGAATAGATTTGATTAATTGAACACCAACAACTGAAAACCAAATAAGTTGTAGGATGATATCAAGAACATCATACATGAACAAAGCACATAGTTATTAAAAAGAGAGGAAAGGAAGAAAAGACCATAAGATATGTCAGAGATTGATGTTTGTGCCCATTACAAAGAAATGTAATCCAACAGAATGTGAGAATTATAAAAAAAATTCCATTTATATTACACCCACATAAAATTTGTTGACAAAAACTCAAAAATGGTCACAGCAGTGTATTGACTGGGAATTTTCAGAAATTGAAACCAGTTTCAGAACAGGACATGGAATGAGGAATAACATTGCTGATGCCAGATGGATCTTGGCTGAATGCAAAGCATACCAGGAAGATGTTGACCTATGTTTTATTGACTATGCAAAGGCATTTGAGTATGTGGATCATAACAGTTACATATAACATTCCAAAGACTGGTAATTCCAGAACACTTCATTGTGCTCCTGAGGATCATATAAGTAGAACAAGAGACTGCCAGTCGAACAAAACAAGAAGATACTGTATGCTTTAAAATCAGGAAGAGCATTGTGCTTCAGTGTTGTATCCTTTCACCGTATTTTTCCAATACATATGGTGAGGAAATAATCTAAGAAGAAGAATGAGGCATCGGGATTGGTGGAAGACTCATTAACAACCTGCGATATGCATATGACACAACTTTGCTTGCTAAAGTGAAGATGACTCGAAGGATTTACTAATGAAGATTAAAAACTACTGTCTTCAGTATGGATTACACCTCAACACACACACACAAAAGTCCTCACAACTGGACCAGTAAGAAACATCATGATAAACAGAGAAAAGATTGAAGCTGTCAGATTTCATTTTACTTGTCTCTATAATCAATGCCATGGTAGCAACAGTCAAGAATCAGAAGCCATATTTTACTGGGAAAACTGCTGCAAAAGACCTCTTTAAACTGTTAATAAGTGTGGTGGTTATGTGTGTGTGTCAACTTGGGACTGGTTGAGTGGGTGGGCAGCTGGATGTAGTATTCCCCATGATGAGACTGGTAATGAACTCCATGGTGGAATCTACTGTGAGCAGCTGAGTAGCTGCCTTTGGGCATGTGGTCAGCTTCTTGTATATAAGCAGTAGCTTTAGGAATGATCTCTAGTATATGGAATGCTTGGACCCTGCATGTAGCCGTGTGTTTCAGCAGCCTGCCATACTCTGCCAACCTTGGGACTTACGATGGACTTGAATTAATAGCCTGCCATGTGGATTGGTAACATCAGGACTGTGCCTTTTTATTTGTCGATCTTGCGTTTGTTAGCCTCAGCAGCCAGTAGCTGCTGGAGTGAAGAGATGCCTCTAGCTTCAGTGGGCTGGGATCAAGAGGCAGAACTGAAGACCAAGGCTGAGGGTCTTTCACACAGCCCCTGGAGGCTGGCACTTTGAACTTGGATTTTTAGTCTCCCAAACTGTAAGAGAATAAACTCCTATTTGTTAAGCCATCTCATTTATGGTATATTCCTGTCAGAGCAGCAGTAGGTAACCAGAACAATAAGCAAAGATTCCATTTTGAAATCTAAGGTGCACCTAATATAAGCTATGATATTTTCAATTGCCTCATGTGAGTGTGAAAGCTGGACAATAAATAAGGCCTCTTCTTCTCTGAGGAAGTGTTGATGCCATTGAACTATAGTACTGGAGAGAAATACTGAAAATACCAGGGACTTCCAAAACAATGAACAATTTTTTCCTGGAGGAAATGAAGCTGAATGCTCCTTGAAAGTGAGGATGGCCAGACTTCATCTCACCTCCTTTCATCATGTGGTAAGAGGAGACCATTCCCTGGACAGGGATATCATGCTTGGTAAAGTAGAGGGTTCATGAGGAAAGGGAAGATCCTCAATGAGATGGATTGACACAGTGGCTTCAACAATGGCCTCTAGCACAGCAAAGATTTTGAGGATGGCACAGGATGGGGCAGTGTTTCATTCTGTTGTACACAGGGTCACCATGAGTCAGAGCCAATTCAACAGTACCTAACAGCAAAAACAACAGCTAGATTACCAGCTCAGGACTCCCTTCTGAATTCCAGATATTTATCTATCTGTCTATCTATCTATCTACCTCAAAAATTGTTAACATGCTCAATTGCTACTTTGACATTCCACCCACAGGTGCCTTGGAAAAAAAGTCCTGGTAATCTACTTCTGAAAAATCAGCGATTAAAACTGTATAGAGCATAGCTGTACTCTGACATTCATGAGGTTGCATGACTTGGCATTTATTTCACAGCAACTGGTCATGGTGCTATGAATAAATAAAAGACATTTCAAATTCAACTAAGCTAAAATTCAACTTTTGGTCTCTGCCCATAAACTTAGTCTCACACCATCTCCCTTTCAAATAATGAGAGCTCCACCATTAAAGCTACTTATGTCATCTTTGACACCCTTTCCATGTCCCTATATCAAATATTTCAGAAAACCCTGTTGTTTCTACCTTCAAATTATACTGAAATCTGTTTCTCTCCACTCTTCTACCAGCATGAGCTGAGCAACTGTCAACTCTAGTCTGGATGAAGGTAATATCTACCCAACAGATCTTGTTTTCACCATTGGGTTTCTAGAATCTAGTCTCTGTATGGTAATCACAGGGTTCCTTGATTAATCTTAATCCTGTGTGATTAAGATTATATCACATTATACATTAGCCAAAACTGTGCAGCAACTTCCATCTCACAAAAGCAAAGTCCTTACAATGGACTACAAGACTTTACTTGGTTTTCCCATCCCCCCAGTTGCATCTTTTAAACCATTCCCTAATATTTTCCATCCTACTCTATTTCAGCCAAACTGGGTTTCTTCCCAGTCTCTGAAAATAACAGGTAGGATTTGTCCTAAAGCCTTTACACAAAATTTTTCTTCTTTCTTGAATGCTTTATTCTGTAAATATACACAAAGCTTCTATTTGAGCCTTTGGCCCATAGTTACCATGTCACAAAGTTTCCCTTTATCATAGTATGTAAAAGGTAAGCCTGCACTATTTCTGACCCTCCCATCTCCTAACATGCTCAAATGTTCCTTCTTTCCATATCACTTACCACCCTTTAATTTACTTATTTTCAGGTTTTTTTTGTGTGTGTGTGTGTGTGTAATTTCTGTCTTCCCCAATAAATATTAATGGAAAATCAAGAATCTTCCATTTACTAATATATTCCAAGGACATACAAGACTCCGTGACACACAGTAGTAACATGTCTTTAAGTACATAAAATACTAAATTAATATTTATTAAACTCTTACTATCTGTCAAATATTAGGCTAAGTGCCTTTTAGGTCTTATTGCTATCATTACTTTTTTTTTAGAGAGAGGAAACTAAGGCAAAGATAGACTGAGAAGGTCTCACAAATGTACTGAGCTATAATAATAATAATAAACCCTAATATAGCAACCCAGATACTGTACTAAAGGCTTTACATCATTAACTTATTTTATCTGCACAAAAATAATACGAAGTGAGTACTATTACATTTTCCATTTTGTCAGAAGAGAAAACTAAAATACAAAGAATTTTGTAATTTCTTCAAGGCTAATAAATAGTGAAGCTGGTACTCACATGTAGGCAGTCTGGCTCTGGCTTTCCAGTGTTTAACCACATACATACTGGCTCATGCTAGAAAGTAGGAGATCTAATATTTGAAGACAAGCAGACTGATTCCAGAGCCCACATACTTAATGACCTACATATATTACATTCACTGCTAGACCATTAGCAATAAATCAGAGCCCATTGGCCAACTGAATATGTTCGTTCTTCAGTTCTATTATGTTGTCAACAGGCACTAGAAAGAAAGGGTAGAATGCTGTTAAAGTATTTAATGTCCGCAATGACTTTGAGAAACAGGGACTTAAAATAAGTTCTTATGTTTATAGGCCCATTCAACATATGTCTGCACTGAATACTACTCTAAGTGATATGTAAACTGTGATAAGCACCTGTAAGACCATAAACAGGTCACTTAATTGCTGCAGGTTGCATTTGTTATTTCATCAAAAAAAGACAAGTTTAAATCAGATGGATTTTAAGTTTCCAGTTTTAAAATGCATGAGCACAGGTGGCAGTAATGGATTTACATTATTGCTTCACTCTTTTTCTTTCAATTTTGCATGACTTATTTTCAACAAAAAGATACAGTTTTCAAATAATTTTCATTATAATCATCAACATCATCACCACCACTATCATCATAGATACTATTATTTCCCATAGATTAGCATATTGAATTGTAATATGAGATCAACATTCATATGCTAATAAATATAGGTACAGATGAAGGAATAAATTTATAGCAAGATTATGGCATCTTGAATTTTTTCTTGCCATATGACAGTGATTATGGTCATTCCTTCCTATTTTATTTCATTAAAAAACAGCAACAGCTTACATTGAAGCAATTTGTTAAAGGTATCTGGAATGGATACAGATTTTATATTTACTGACATTTTCAGACTCTATACAGTATTTATTTATTTATGTATTTATTTGAACTTTTTTGAGTCTTACCTTCTTTACAAGTTTTGTAACAAAGTTGTGTATATGTGTCAGATAATGGAGGAAATAAAATTTACCAGAAGAAAGGATTTCATGTCAACATCTGCCAAAAACAACACATGGAAATTAAAGAGTTTATTCTGAACATTTAAGAAAATATTTTTGTCTATTTACGCTATTTAAGCAGGTTTACTTATAAATAATTGCAATTTTATTTTCCTTTTCAAGAGAGCCTTGATTTATTTTAAGTGTCCCAAGCCATGTAACTTAGTTTTTTGGTTTTTTTTTCCCTAATAAGAGTACATTTTAAAATCAGCTGCCGACCTTTAGAAGAAAACTTCAGTATAATAACATGTTTTGTCTTTAATTTCATATTTCCTGAGGGCAGCAGAAATTCAAACAGCATCTGCCTTCTCCCAAATCCAAATGATAAAGAGTTCTTCAGATTTTGATCTGTATTTTCATAATATAAGATTGATATTTACAGAGGTACTTTGCATATAATTTGATATTCATAATATACAGTAATTTTTAACATTCTCAGTCATTATTTTACTTGTTGAAATATGCAACAGATACATTGGATATTACTTTTAGAAATGGAGATTGAAAATTTACCCATACAATTTCTCTTTCCATTCTTGATAAATGTTATTTCCACTTTAATATTTTATGTACATTTAAAATCAGGAAAGGAGTGTGTCAGGTTTGTATACTTTACCGCATTTACTCAATTTGTATGCTGAGCAAATGATCTGAGAATCTTAACTACATGAAGAAGTTTGGAAGAAGGCTCATTAACAACCAGCACTGTGCAGAAAACACATTGCTTGCTGAAAATGATGATGACTTGAAGCATTTACTGATAAAGATTGAAGACTACAGTCTCCAGTACAGATTACACCTCAATATATATATTTAAAAAAAAAAAAAAAAAAAAAAAACTTCACAATTGGACCAATAAACAGCATCATGATAAATGGAAAAAAAGATTGAAGTTGTCAAAGACTTCATATGACTTGGTTTTACAATCAACTTCAATGGAAGCAACAGTTGAGATATCAGACAATGTGTAACATTGGGAAAATCTGCTGCAAAGGACCTCTTTCAAGTGAGGAAGAGCAAGATGTCTCCTTGAAGACTAAGGTTCAACTAAGGCAGTTGACTGCTAACCAGAAGGCTGGTGGTTCAAATCTACCAGCCACTACTCAAAAGGAAGATTGAGCAACCTACTTCCATAGTGATATTGCCTGGGAAACCCAAGGAGGAGTTGCTACAAGTCAGATCTGACTCAATGGCAGTAAGTTTGGTTTTGCTTTGGCATATGGATGTGAGAGCTTGACAGTGAATAAGGAAGACCAAAGAAGAGTTGATGCTTTTGAGTTGTGGTATTGGTAAAGAGTGCTGGAAGTACCATGGACTTCTAAAAGAACTAACAAATCTGTCTGGAAAAAGTGCAGCCAGAATGCCCCTTGTAAGCAAGAATGTTGAAATGTCATCTCACCTAATTTGGTCATGTTGTCAGAAGGGCTTATTCTCTGGAGAAGGATATGATGTTGGTAAAGTAGAGGGTCAACAAAAAAGGGGAAGGCCCTCTACAAAATGGATTGACACAGTGATTGTAATGATGGGCTCAGGTATAGCAAGTATTACGACCTGGCACAGGACCTGGCAGTGTTTTGTTCTGTTGTACATAGGGTCGCTATGATTCAGAGACAACTTGCCAGAACCTAAACAACAGCAAAAACAACAACAACAACAACAACAACAAACAATTTTAAAATAGCATTTATACATTTGTTTTGTTCTTGATATGGTTTTAAAGTCAAATTTGTAAACAGAGTGATTTTATCAAACTTTGCCCATGATTAAAATGACCTAAAATAGTACATAAAACTACAGAACTTTGTTTCATGTTTATTTTATAATTATTGCAGTTTTGTATATACCCTTTCCAAACAGCACCATAATGTTCACAAAGATTATTTAATATCTTAAGAGAATGAATCATTCCTATGACTTACTTATGTCTGTAAATTGGTGCAAACAATTTAACAACTACCTTTTATTCAGAAAAAAAAAGTTTTAATATTTAGAACTAACAGTTAAAAATGAGTATTCAATTATATATAGTATATATATTTGGGTACTTCCATAAGCAAATGTATAAACATTTTAGTTATAAGATTTAATTAACTGATTATTTCCTGATTTCAGTGGGAGGAACAAAGATAGTTTAAAAGTCATTATTGCATTTTTGGAATCTTCTAGATGCAATAGAAGAGATTTTGGTCATACAATTCTAGGTCTTCAGGTTAAATCCCACAACAGCCTCTTCCTTAAAAGCAAGCTATTATAACTTCTCTAGCTTTAATTTTCCCATCAGTGATCCAGCTGTAATGATCTTCACCCTGGGAGTTGCTCAGTTTATGTTTTAATTGTGGTAAAATATATAGAATAAAAAGTTTTATATTTTAACCATTGTATGTGTACATTTCAATAGCATTAATTACATTACAGTATTGCGATGTAATCAATACTATTTTCACTTTTTTCTTCAAAGCGAACAGAACTTCTGTACCCATTAAAAGACAGCTTGCCATTCCTCCTACTATTGAGCCACTTGTAACATCTAACCTATTGTCTGTCTCTATGAATGTGCCAAATTTTAGATAATTCATGTAAGTGATGCCACACAATATTTGTCTTTTGCGATTAACTCACTAATTAAGCATAGTGCTTTCATTAAGCATCTGACTGCTAATCAGAAGGGTGGTAGTTCAAACCCACCAGCCACTCTGCAGGAAGACTGGGCAATCTACTTCCATAAAGATTTACTGCCTCAGAAACACAATGGGGGTCACTATGAGTCACAATTTACTGAATGGTAGTTGGTATGTTTTTTTTGGTATATATATATATATATATATATATATATACACACACATACATACACACCTTATTTTGCTTATACATCTGTTGATAAACAGTTGCATTATTTCCAACTTTTGAATATCTGAACAATACAGATATGGCAACAGACATTGTTATCAAGTGTTTGTATCCTTGTTTTTAATTCCTTTGGCTACAAAGACTAAGAGTGAAATTGATATATAATGTACTAATTCATGGATTCACTTTTTGAGAAATTGTTAGATGGTCTCAATAAACTTTAAAATACTGAACCATACAAAATATTTTTTTTCTTATCATAATGGGGTTAAGTAGAATTCAGTAATAGAAGCTAAACTAGGAAATGCTAGAAGGTGTGGATATTAAACTACATATTTTAAACAAATAATTGGTTGAAGATGAAATCAAAAGGTCTATCTAAAATATTTAGAGATACATGAAAACAAACAAGTTTTGGTTACCTCTGTGTTGCTCTAACAAAAATATACCATGAACGGGATGGCTTGAACAAACAGGAGTTCATTCTCTTACAGTTTGGAGGCTTAAGTCTGAGTTCAACCTGCCAGGCTCTAGGGGCTGGGTGAAATCCCCTCACCCTTAGCTTTCAACTTTGCCTCCTGATCCCGGCCCACTGGAGCAAGAGGCTTTTCTTCATTCAGACAGCTGCTGGCTGCTGAGACTGACAAGCCCAAGACTGACAATAAAAAGACAAAGTCCCAATGTTACCAAACCACATGGCTGGTCATTAATTCAAGTCTATTGAAGGTTCCAAGGTAGGCAGAGCATGGCAGGCTACTCAACAATGACTCGGTTACATGGAGGGTTCAAGCATGCCATAAGCTAGAGATCACTCCCAAAGCTGTTTCTTATATACAGGAAGCAGACCATATACCCAAAGCAGCTACTCAGCTGCACCAGTAGATTCCACCATGGAGTTAACCACCAGTCTCACCATGGGGAATAACTACATCCAGCTGCCCAGCCACTCAACCAGGCCTAGCCAAGTTGACACACAAACTTAAATACTACAAAACACAGCATATTAAAACTTATGGGAGGCAACAAATTTGTTATCAGAAGAAAATTAATAGTTGTAGTCTATATTAAAAAAAAAGAAAAAGAAAAAAAAAAGCATCTCAAATCAATAACTTTATACCATGAGTAACTACAAAATGAAGAACAAAATGCAACTAAAAACTATGACAAGAAAGGAAATAATAAAAAATTAGAGTGGAGATAGATAAAATAGATAATAGAAAACAGTATAGAGAGTCAAGGAAAGCAAAAAATTATTATTTGAAAAGATTAAGAAAATTGACAAATACTTGAAAACTGTTTATGTTCTTGTTCAAGTCCTCACGATAGCACCTAACAACAACAACAAGATAAAAGATGGAAGTGAACAACAAGATAAAAGATGGAAGTGAAGTGCATCCTGTGTACTTGGGGTCTCTGTACTGAGAACCTTCTAGTCGAAGAGGAAGATTGATGCCAACACCCTTGGAGATCTCCAAGGAACTTCAAGGTCACAGATGTTATATGGAGAGAAGGATATTCCCCAATGCCAATAGAAAGATAAAGGCCTTCCCCTGGAGCTGGTGTCTTAAATTTGAATTGCTAGCCTCCCAGACTGTGAAAGAGAAAACATAAAATAAAATAAAGCTATCCACTGATGGTGTTTTGGTTACAAGAGCAGTATATAATTAAGAGAGAATCCTAATTGTTATACCAATAGATGTAAACCTGTTTGAAAGTAGGGTTGTCTTTGTTCTGTAAATGAGTCAATATTAGTTACTGGGTGTACTAAATCTAGTCACATCCAAGTTATAAAAAATAGATTAGAAATAGCAACATAGATATATATGGGGGAGATAAATGCCTGGTGATACTCATCTCTAAGCCAAGGAATGCTTGGGGTTCTAGATAAGGACCCTCACTTTTCTGTCAGTTTCCTGTACTGTTGTAGCAACTTCTGTGGTCTGAAATTGACCAAAAATGCAGTCAGGATGTATTGATCATTGCTGGTAATAGGAATGGAAAAATTGGAAACAAAGAATAAGCATTGGTAGTTGCAAAATATGGCCTTGGTCATAGGCATGATGCTGGAGATAACATGGCATAATTGTTCAAGACTCACAACTTATTCATTGCAAAATACCTTTCTACAACAACATAAATGGTGACTTTACACATGGACCTCACAGATGGAATATACAGAAATCAAATGGACTATATCTACAGAAAGAAGCTCGATATCATCAGTCAAAGCAAGGCCAGGAGCTGACAGAGGAAGAGACCATCAATTGCTCATATGCAGGGTCAAGTTGATGCTAAAGAAAATTAAAACAAATCCACATGAGCTGAAATACAACCTGGAGTATACCCCATCTTAATTTGGCCGTCATGTGAACAATAGATTTGACACATTGAACATCAGTGGGAAAAGACCAGAAGACTTGTGGGATGGCATCAAGAATATCATACATGAAGAAAGCAAAAGGTCATTAAAAAGACATGGAAGAAAGAAAAGACCAAAATGGACATCAGAAGAGACTATGAAACACTGCCCAACCTTCCATCTAAGGAGTTATAGGTGGGTTTGAAGCACCAGCCTTCTGGTTAGCAGTTAAATGCCTTAGGCACTACACACCAGAGATCCTTGAATGAAGATTAGTGTGGTGGTTATGTTTGTGTGCCAACTTGGCTGGGCCTGGTTGACTGGCTGGGCAGCTGGTGGTAGTTATTCCCCAAGATGGGACTGGCAATCAACTCCATGGTGGGATCTACCACAAGCAGCTTAGTAGCTGCTTTGAAGATGTGGTCTGCATCCCATATATAAGAAGCTTCTTTGGGAATGGTCTCTAGCTTATGGCACACTTGAACCCTGCATGCTGCCATGTCATATTTCAGTGGCCTGCCATGCTCTGCTGACCTTATGCCTTATAAAGGACTTGAATTAATGACCTGCCATGTGGATTGGTAACATTGGGACTGTGCTATTTTATTTGTTGACCTTGGGCTTGTTATCCTCAGCAGCCAATAGCTGCCTGAATGAAGAGATGCCTCTAGCTTCAGTGGTCCAGGAGCAAGAGACAGAGCTGAAGCCCAAGGTTGAGAGGTTTTCACCCAGACATTAGAGCCTGGCACTTTGGACTTGGACTTAAAGCCTCCAAACTGTGAGAGAATAAACTCCTGTTTGTTCAAGCCATATCATTTGTGGTGTATTTCTGTCAGAGGATGCTAAAAGGACAAGTAGGCCACATCTTCTGACCTCCTCTAACCCCACAAGCAGAAGAAAGACTTACCATCCGTAGCTCAAGGTCTATTCCTACAAGGTCAGATGTGTTGCCTCCTTCCAGCCCTTTCACCAACCCTGACACCAACCATTACTCCTGCAGGACTCACCACCTTTCTGCTGGGCTCGATAATTCACTACAGTGACCACACAGAACTCACAGATTTTGGGGTTCATTAGGTAAACACCAGACTACAATTCAAATTCAGGAAAAATTATCAGTCTCTCTCAGCCTGCCATCTCTCAGCCAATAGTCTCTCACAGTCTCTCTCCCAGCACTGCATGTCCCTTGGTGTCTCTCCCAGCAATGTGTGTCTCTTGCATATCTTTCCCAGCAACACTGGTCTCTCAGGAGCATCTCAGGACAACATGTCTCTCAGGAGTGTGTTTCTCTTGGGAGCACCTTTCTCTCAGCAGCACATCCTTCTCAGCCAGCAGTCAGAGAGAGAATTCTGCCTCTAGGAGGCCTCCTTTTGATGTTGGCAGAGTGGCCACACTAACCAATCATAACATCAGAATTCTAAGCACTTGAGAGAGAGTGAACATCTCAGAACATTGTTTTGTGCCACGTCCAACAGAAATAACCTAGGTGGATAACATTTACAATCATGAGCTCCTCAGTTGCTCACAGCAAATCCCATCACAGATTTTACTAAGACTTATGGCTAGAAAAGCTATACCAGGTAATTTACTACACCACAGAGTGACACTAGGTAACCAGAACAACTAGCTAAAGTGAACGGGAGAAATATTGAAATAAAAGAGCTGAGCAGAAGATTCCAAAGGACAGCTTGAGAAAACAAAGTAAAGTATTTTAAAACAATGTGTCAAAACTTGAAATTAGAAAACCAAAAGTCATTTTTCAAGCAGAAAGAAATGAAAAGAAAATTCAAGCCTTGTATTCCAATACTGAAGAATTGTACAGGCAAGATGCTGACTGGTGTAGGAAGTATCAAAAGAATTTGGAAAGAAAAAACAGAGTCACTGTATCAAAAAGAATTGGTTGGCATTCGATCATTTCAGTAGATAGTAAACTATTAAGAACCAATGGTATTGAAGGAAGAAGTCTTAGCTGCACTGAAGGAATTGATAAAAAAAACAAGCCTCAGAATTGACTGAATACATGTTGAGATGTTTCAACAAATGGATGTAGCTCTGGAGGCACTTACCTCACTTATTCCATGAAATTTGGAAGATAGCTACCTGGACAACTGACTGGAGGATGTCCATATTTGTGCCCATTCCAAAGATAGGTAACCCAAAAGAATATGAAAATTATCAAACAATATCATTAATATCACATTCAATAAAATTTTGTTGCAGAAAATTAAAAAATGGTTGCAGCAGTGTATTGACAGGGAACTTCCTGAAATGTTTTGATTCAGAACAGGATATGGAATGAAGGATTTCACTGCTGATGTCAGATGAATCTTGGCTGAAAGCAAAGAGTAACAGAAAAATATTTGATGTTGTTGTTGAGGGTCACTGAGTTGGTTCCAACTCATAGCAACCCTAGTACAAAAGAACTAAACACTACCAAGTCATCTGCCATCCTCACAATCCTTGCTATACCAGAGCTCATCATTGCACCCACTGTCAAGATATCTCATTAAGGGTTTTCTCTTTTTCTCTGACCCTCCACTTTAGTAAGCATGATATTCTTCTCCAAGGAATGGTCCCCTCTGAAAACATGACCAAAGTAGGTGAGACCATGTCTGGCTATTCTTTCTTCCAAGGAATAATTTGGCTACACTTTCTCCATGACAGATCTGTTCATTCTTCTGGCAGTCCATGGGATTTTCAGCATTCTTCAGCAATACCATAATTCAAAAGGATCAGCTCTTCTTTGGTCTTCCTTATTCATTGTCCAGCTTTCACTTGCATATGAGGCTACTGAAGACACCATGGCTTGATGAGAAACACTTTGAAGATGTCTTCAAAGAGAAATCTTCACTCTTTAGCACATTAAATAAATCTTTTACAGCAGATTTCCCAAGCATAATACAACATCTGATTTCTTGACTGTTGCTTCCATTGGTGTTGATTGTGGCTCCAAGTAACATGAAAGCTTTGACAACTTCAATCTTTTCTCTATCTTGATGCTGCATATTGACCTAGTTGTATGGATTTTCATTTTCTTTAAGTTGCGGTGTAGTCCATACTGCAGACTGTCATTAATCTTTGTCAGTAAGAATTTCAAATCATCTTCACTTTCATCAAGCAAGGTGTCATCTATATTTCACAAGACATCCTGATGCCACATTTCTCCTTTCGTCTAGCTTCTTGAGTTATTTGCTTTGTATAAAGATTGAACAAGTATGGTGAAATAATAGAACCCTTATTCACACCTTTCTGATTTTAAACCATGAAGTATCCCCTTGACTATACATACATGAAAAATTATAAGAAAGCAATCAACATGTTGACTACAAATATAGCTATAGACAAAAGAAAAAAAAAAAGTGGAGAAAATATGTGACTGTAAGCACAGTAGAATGAAACACTGCCCATTCCTGTGCTAACCTCACCACCATTGTTATACCTGAGTCCATTGTTGCAGCTACTGTGTCAATCCACCTTATTGAGGGTCTTGTCGTTTTTCACTGACCCTCCACCCTACCAAGCATGATATCCTTCTCCAGTGAATGATTCCTTCTGACAACATGACCAAGTAGGTGAAATGAAGTCTGGCCATCCTCACTTCCAAGGAGCGTTCTGGCTGCCCTTTTTCCAGGACAGATTCGTTAGTCCCTTTAGCAGTCCATAGTACTCTTAGCATTCTTCCCCAACAACACAACTCAAAAGCATCAACTCTTTTTTGGTCTTCCTTATTCATTGTCTAGCTTTCACAGGCATAAGAAGCAAAAGAAAATACTATGGTTTGTGTTAGGTGCATCTTAGTCTTCAAGGAGATATCTTTGCTCTTCATCACTTGAAAGAGGACTTTTGCTGCAGATTTGCCCAATGCAATATGTCATCTGATATCTTGACTGTTGCTTCCATTGGTGTTGATTGTAGAACCAAGTAATATTAAGTCTTTGACAACGTTAATCTTTTCTCCATCCATCATGAAGCAGTTTATTGGACCAGTTGTGAGGATATTTGTTTTCTTTATATGGGAGTGTAATCTATACAGAAGACTGTACTCTTTAATCTTCATCAGTAAGTGCTTAAAGTCATCTTCACTCTTGGCAAGCAAGGTTGTGTCATCTGTATATTGCAGGTTGTTAATAAGTCTTCCTCTAATCCTGATGCCATGTTCTTCTTCATATAATCCAGGTTCTTGGAATATTTGCTCAGCATAAAAGTTGAGTAAAAATGGTGAAAGGACAACCCTGATACACTCTCTTCTTGATTATAAACTATGCAGTATCCTCATGTTCTGTTCATGTAAGCCCCAGGGATACAGTTGAGGAGAGACAACTCAGGGACACCCAAAGAAGCAGGCCAGAAGAGCAGGAGAAAGGGGATTAAAAGCCAGGAAGCCAGACAGAGGAACAGTCAGCCACAGGGACCCAGGTGGGGTGATACGAGAGGTCTCCAACAGCAAGACAAACTTGTCTGTCGGTTTGTCCT
>NW_006922173.1:383533-389988 GCF_000298275.1 Orycteropus afer afer
ATTCACGTTGCTTGGTTCTACAATCGATGCCAATGGAAGCAGCAGTCAGGACATTAGACGACTTGTAGCATTGGGAAAGTCAACTGCGAAGGAACTGTATCAAGTGCTGAGGAGCAAGGATATCTCCTTGAGGATTAAGTTGCGCCTGACACAAGCCATGATATTTCCAATCGCCTCATATGCATGTGAAAGCTGGACAATGAAAAAGGAAGACTGAAGAAGAGTTGATGCTTTTGAGTTGTGGTGCTGACAAAGAATGCTGAAAGTACCATGGACTTCTAAAAGAACTAATAGATCTGTCCTGGAGGAAGTGCAGAGAGAATGCTTCTTGGAAGCAAGAATGGCCAGACTTCCTTTCACCTATTTTGGTCATGTTGTAAGAAGGGACTATTCCCTGGAGAAGGATGTCATGCTTGGTAGGATGGAGGGTCAACGAAAGAGGGGGAGGCCTTCAACGAGATGGATTGACATGATGGCTGCAATGATGGGCTCAAGTATAGTAGGGATTGTGGGGCTGGAGCGGGATCGGGCAATGTTTCGTACTGCTGTGCATGGGGTCGCTATGAGTTGGAAACGACTCGACGACACTTAACAACAACAACAACAATGTATTATAGCTTTCATTTATGTTGTTGACAAAAGGTATTCGCAATGAATAAGTCATTGGTCTTCCAAAATTTTTTCAAGCGATCTCCAGTGTTATTTCTATCACCAAGGCCATATTTCCCTATTACTGTTAACTCTTCTTATTCTCAAACTTTTGCATTCCAGTCACCGGTGATGATCAACACATCTTGATTGCATGTTTGATCAGTTTCAGATTGCAGAAGTTGATAGAAATCTTCAATTTCATCAACTTTGGCTTTGGTGGTTGGTGTATTGATTTAATATTACCAGCCAATAGTAATATTAACTGGTCTTCCTTGTATGCGTATGGATAGTGTCCTGTCACTGACAACATTATACTTCAAGATAGATCTTGAAACAGTCTTTGTGACAATGAATACCACACCATTCTAATTCAATCTTTCATTTCAGGCACAGTAGATCATATGGTTGTCTGATTCTAAATGGTCAAAACCAGTTCATTTCAGTTCAATAATGCCTAGGATATTGATATTTATGCATTCCATTTCCACTTATTCTTAGATTTGTACTTCATACATTCCATGTTCCAGTTATTGATGGATGTTTGCAGCTGTTTCCACTCATTTTGAGTTGTGTCACATCAGCCAATGGAGGTCCCAAAAGCTTTACTCATCCATATCATTAAAGTTGTCTCTGTTCTGAGGAGTCAGTTCTTCCCCAGTCAAATGTTCAATGCCTTCCAACGTGATGGACTCATCTTCTGGCACTATATTGGGCAATGTTTCAGGGCTATTTATAAAGTTTTCCAGTAATGTATCAGATAGTGTTTCACTGCTATTCGTAAGGTTTGCATTGAACAATTATTTGAGAAGTGGATGCCATCTTCCTTCTTCTGGGTTGGTCCTAGTCCGGAAACTCTACTGAAACTTGGTCACCTTGTTTAACCCTGCTGGCATTTGTAACACCCGTGGTATAGCCTCCAGCCTCAGAGCAACATGTAAGCCACCCCAGGATGACAAACTGACAGACAAGTTCAAATCTCTTACTTGTTCCAAACAACTCTGCTCACTTCCTGGCCTCCCTTAAAGCTGATCCATATCCCTTGCCTCTGGCTTACCTTCTGGGCCACCCTCAGTGTATATAGTGTTTATGGAAATAACCCACATGTTCTTTCCCTCTTTCTCTCTCTCTCTTTTTTTTCTTTGGCCAACCACGTCTCTCCTCTGCAAGGTAATTTCATAAGTATGAAAAATGTTAATTTTACAGCCATATTATTATTATTATTATTTTTAATGGCATAAACAGATTACAAAAATACCTTGCAGGTAGAATGCCCGGTTGGCAAAAAAACATAAAACACACATGGTACTCAAACAAAATATGTTAAGTAATTTTAAGTGTCCTAATTTTCTAAAGAAATTCTCCCTAGTTTTTGCTCCTGGCTCCTTAGGCAGTGTATTGTATGGTTTGGCCATAATCATTTGTTGTAGGCATCTGTGTGTTGTTAGTTTGTTTTGCAATATTTCTAACAATGCTCTCTGCTTTTCTGGGCTTAATACTGAGTTAAGGAAAAATAAAATGAGTGTTTTGTGTTAATCACCCAGGTAGCCTCCAAAGAGTTTAGGATGCACACAGCTGTGCTCCCTCTGGAAGCAGGAACAAAGTTCATCTGTGGGAACAAAAACTGCTCTGACTTTCAGACTGCTTCTGAACCAGAAAGGTAGTGGGACATGAGCAAGGAAAAATTCTATAAGGCTTTCCTACTGCTTTGATGTTACTTTTTTTTTTTTTTTTTTTCACTCACTGCCTGCTTGTTTGCTATATGCTTTTTACTCATTTCCAGAGTTTTTACACAGATAATTCTGACAGTTTTAGCTTTCTTTAGTGGTTTGAAAGATCAAAGTTACTTATTCCACCCAACAACCAGAAATATTTTTAATGTGTAAGAGCATGTGATCACATTGCTTTCTATGAAGCTCTCAAAAAATAAAGTCTTCTTTACCAGCAATATTCATGCTTAGTCAAGTATAAAAAAGTATAGAACAATATCTTTAAAGTGTTAGTGTAATTTTATTTTAATTTGAATAATGCCAAGTCCCCCAGAGTTATCTCTTAAAATATTAAATTCTTCTTCTTATGTCAGTTGGTAGACAACTGACTGACTTTCATGATATCAGAAATACCATTGGCTCATTTAATAATTGTGTCTATTGAGATTTTAAAAAATTGTATAATTTTACTTGAGATTAGTGGAATTGTAGTCATTTCATAATACTTTTTTTGTGAACAAAAGAAATATCATGCTTTCATTTATATATTTGTTAAATGTTATTATTTTTTTTATTTTATGAGTATTCAAAAGAGGTGTGTTTTAGTGCTGTTCAGAAGGTTTCATTAGTCCAAACGTATGTTTATTCTACGTACTGTAGATATAGAATGCAGAATTCTTTGGGTGATACTGGGCACATACATTTATTTTGTAAATGCACAGAGTTATTCTTAGTTGTATACCTGTCTGTGAACTACAAGTTAACCATAATATTCAATAACAGAAGTCGTGGACATTCCTAACTCAACAAAGTGTATAATATGTTTTGAATATTGTGATAGATGTTTCCCTTGTGGAATTCTATTTATTTATTTATTTATTTAATTCACACAACAATCCTAGGACCTAATAATTTGCTTGTTTCATTAGGCTTATTTCATTCTATTATTAGGCTATTTGATTCTAAAATGAAGAATTTTAGAATTTTGTCAACATGCTGGAAGTTGGAGGTTCAGATCTGTCTGAATCTATTCCTGCTTTTAATGTATTCGGTGTTCAGTATTGTTACAAAATTAAATTTTAAAAGTAAAACTAAAAAGGATAAAACTAAATTGTCTTGAAAATATATAGGATATAAGGAACTGAAAATTGCATAAGGAGGGTAGAATTAAGTTCTTACAATGTGATATATCAAGAATAGGAATTAGAAAATGTTTAGGCATCTTTGTGTGAACACACCAGGACAGGATTCCATGCAGTGCTGCTGAGCTGAAAGAAGAAAGGATGTTCACATGAATTGCTTCCTGGTGTGCCTATTTACATCACTGCGAATCTCTGGGGCATTAATACTGCATGGAAGACTCAATAAATAAATTTTGGAACTTAAAAAGAGGAATTAAACAGATTCCACATATATTCAAAACACCACTGAAATGGCAATTCTCTTGTTTTAACTGGTCTGTTTAATCAAATATGATGTTTAGAAATATAATCTCCAAAATTTTCATTTCTAAATCTTACTGAATAGTCTTGATTACGCTTAATAAATAAGCCAGAAAAATAATAATAAATATTAATAATTTTATAGCTATGTATATTCCAGTGATGTTGTTGTTAGGTGCCGTCAAGTCGTTTCCAACTCATAGCGACCCCATGCACAGCAGAACGAAACACTGCCTGATCCTGCGCCAGCTCCATGATCCCTGCTATATTTGAGCCCATCATCACAGCCACCATGTCAATCAGAGTGAACCCAGCCTTACGCATATGGATAAGGTAAAACTTTCGAGACCTCCATTTGCTGATGTGGCACCACTTAAATTGAGGAGAAACAGCTGCAGACATCTATTAGTCATCGGAATATGGAATGTACAAAGTATGAATCTAGGAAAATTGCAAGTTGTCAAAAATGAAATGGAATGCATAGAGATTGATATCCTCAGCATTAGTGAGATGAAATTCTCCTTGGAGGCAAGAATGACCAGACTTCATCTCACCTACTTTGGTCATGTTGTCAGAAGTGACCATTCCCTGGAGAATGATGTCATGCTTTGTAGGGTGGAGGGTCGACAAAAGAGGGCAAGGCCTTCAACGAGATATTCCAGTGATAAGTGCTAAAAGGAAAAAAAAATATGACTTTTTCTTTTTTGCATGAATAAATGATATAGATACAGAATTGATATTACACCTGAATAATGATAGTTAATTTATTAAACTATATCAATGCACAGTTTCTTATGAGGGTGGTGAGACTTGACTTCACTAACTCCAGACATGTAATCAGGAGAGACCAGTCCCCAGAGAAAGACATCATGCTTGTTCAGTAGAAGGTCAATGAAATAGAGGAAGACCCTCAATGAGACAGATTGACACAGTGGCTGAAACAATAGGCTCAAGCATAGCAATATGAGGATGGCCAAGTGTTGGGCAGTATTTCATTCTGTTGTATATGGAGTCAAGCAACCAACTCATAGGCACCTAACTACAATCTGTTTTTTTACAATTTGAGAAGTGAGGGGAGTAGAGCATCTTGTGATCTATTGCGCCACTTAACTGTGTTTTAATCCAATGTATTTGAGAAAGGGAAACATTAAGATACATCACCATTTTCACATTATCCCAAAGAAAATTTGCAAAGTCTAGCAGGATTCCGTGATACTGGATGAGTAGGTGATTAACTTGGTTATGAAAGGTTTTTTTTTTTTTTTTTTTTAACTCATATTTTACTTTAAATAATCAATTTGTTAAACCTGTATGAATTGAATCTGAGTTTATAAGCCACTCCTCGGAAGGAATGTTGGGCAATCTACTTCCACATTGATACCACCTCGGAAACCCAAGGAGGGGTCGCTATGAGTCGGGTCCGACTCAAAGGCACATGACAGCAACCACATATAAAGGTAACCAAAACCTGGCAAAATAATTTGCTCTTAAGTCAATAGCTAACTGTTTTTAAGTAACGAAATGAGATAGATAAGTCAATAATCAAATAATCATAAAAATATACATAAAATTGCTTGCATCTGTTTTTTTCACAGGTGTATCCTCAATGCCCAAAACAATGTGTGAATGCACTCCAAAAATATATTGAATAAATTAATTTTGAAAAACTTGTTACATGTTTTGTGAAATCAGTTACCTACATATCTAGAAAGGGGTAACTTACATTCAACTTATCTTGGGTAGGCCAAGAATGGTTTCTTGAAGTGATGCTTGCTTGAAGTGGAGTGTCAAAAATGAAGAGAGGCAGAGAGACAGGGACACTCCAGATGGAGATTTCAGGATATACACAGAACCTAAGATGAAGGGAACACAGCCAGGGAAAGGCTACAATAGGGTCAGTTCACATGAAGAATACAGAAAAAGTGATTGTTTACGAAAATGATGGAAAAGTAGGTAGTGATCAGTTTCTCCTGGATTTTCTGATAAAGTTATGTATTTGGATATATTTGTATTTGTAACTCAGACATCTTGTAAACCACACTAATTGTCTTCCAGTTGATTCTGACACACAATGTCCCTGTAGGACAGAATAGAAACACCTCATAGAATTCCCAAGGCTGTAATTCTACAAAAGCAGACTGCCGTATATCTTTCTCCTGTGGAGTGGCTGTTGGTTTCAAACCACCAAGCTTTCAGTTAGCAATCAAGAAGTTAACCACCATATCACCAGAATTCCTCTACGTTGGACATACAATATTTATTTTCCACATATAAACCAAATGATTGTAAGTTTTATGTTGCATAACCTATTTAAAATCATAAATACTTATGATATATATATATATATATATATATATATATATATATCTAATATAGTATGTAAAACCTAATATCACACTTCTTCCCATTCATGACAGGGTAGAATGTTTGGAATATATGTCCCTTAGCAACAAGATTAAAGATAATGGTAAATGCGGATATTTTGGAGGCGGGGCAAGATGGCGGACTAGGCAGAAGGATTGCACAGACCCTCTTCAACAAACAAAAGGGAAACCAATAAATACAGACACAGAAGATAATCTTGGACCCCTGAGCCTTGAAGGAAAGGATGCAGATTTGGACTAAACCCCAACTAGCAGAAGAATTTGCGTGAAAA
>NW_006922173.1:397508-413615 GCF_000298275.1 Orycteropus afer afer
GAGACAAAGTATATGTGAACTGCTGTATGAAAAGTGAATTTACTCTGTAAATCTTCACCCAAATCCTAATAAAAAAAAAAAAAAAAAGATAATGGTAAATGCAAACCATGCAATAAATACAAAGAAATTAAAAAGCTATCTATGTTTCAAGGTGGTGTTGAATTATAAGCTCTCTTTTTAGCATGTAGTGTAACTGAGAAATTATAAGGATGAAAGCAATCAATAAAAATGCAGAGGGGCAAAATACATGCTACGTGATTCCTCAAGTTTTTTTTTTTTTTTTTATATTGGAGACACATGCTTTCTGTACCAGACTTAGTAATAGTTTCTATGTGAGATTGACTTGTCACTTCATATAGCAGGAATCATTTAGATTTTGGAACACCCTCATGTTCAGGTCCACTAATCACTAGGATGATCACTGATACCCTGTATTGAATGCGCTTGACTAGGGAGCATATATCCACCAAGCTGCACTATACTGACCTCAGGTAGTAAGATTCGCAGAATTGTTTTCCATTTCCCACACTGAGGATCAAATCATCTGTGAAACAAGCTAGTGCCTGAAATCACTATAATGTGCCCAGCTTGATTTAACCCATCTTTAAAACACTGGATATTGGTTCTTGGATGCTCTTCCCACAAAGCTATAGAATGATTAACTTCTATGGAAAGACTAGAAGAACCATTATGTCAACCACTTAATATTGTTTTTCCCTTGAAGTCTCTGATGACATTACCCTGTCTCTACAACAGACCAGACTCCCTTAGAAGTCATTACAGCACACCAGGTCAAGCTTATGTTCTCATGACTTTCTGTGTACTTAGGGTTTTGGCATCTTAAAGGGCCAGAGTTATGAGTACAACTGTTTCCCTTTCTTTTAAGTTTCATCTATTCTTTCTCCACTTTTCACTTGGCCTGGTTAGGGATTCTCAGCCTAATCTAGTCTTTATTTCTCAACTATCTTTGTATTTCCAGAATAGAAAATACTTTTAATATGGCTCTAAGTCAATGATAAGTGGAATTAAATATGTAGAATTAATGAGTAAATACTTAAAGTAAAATAGAATTGATGATATCCAGCTTAATCTTTATGTGGCTAGTTGATTCAGGAGTAGGAGAAAACAACTGTGTTGCCGAGAACACCGAAGAAAAAACAATATGTAAAGTATTGTTCTAGGTTTTGTGAGAGATTAACAGAATAAAATGGCATGCATCTTTGATATCCTGAAGACAACAAATGTACTTGCCCTTGAAGACTAGACTTTCCTTTATTAATTGGAGAGAGAAATACATAGAATGTGTTGATATTTTAGAGTGATTTTTGATACACACTAAGTGGTATTATAATTTATGAAACAAGATTTATTTTAAATACTCTTTCTAGTCTATAGAGGTACAACTTCCTAATGACAAAATCTAGAACACTATAGAACATATAAAACTAGACAAAATTTGGCTTTATATAATGTTTTATAAACAACTTCTTTGTGCTCACTTTTCTAAAAACAGAACACTCATAATTTTCAAGAAACATTTGCCATTTTTCAGATTATCTAAGGAAATATAGACACATTTGATGGTTAAGTCTTTCTCACTAAGAAAGCTCCTGTATCCCAGGAAACCAGTCTGGGATTCGAGGCCCTATTGTTGAAACACACTTTCTGGGACATCAGGAAGAAATCTGCTACCCACCTCTTTTAGGCAGGGTTTCTCTGTTCATGTGTTGTCCCTGATCAATCTTGAAACACACCTGCACCCCAGTCATGTTTGTCATCCACCATCTTACCATTCACACTCTCTGATTCAACCAAGTAGGTAATGGTTACAATCATAACTAAACTTTTTCTGATCTTTGCTGGTGTCTATACCCCATGTGTAAGTAAGGAAATAACAACAGGAACAGCCACACTGTCTGTTGAATCACAGTTACATTTACACTTAGCAACTGTTTTCTTAGAGACAATGAGTCAACAAAACGGACCCGTGTTCAATTTAGTGTAAGAACACAAGTTCCAGAGTCAGAATGACCACATTTTTAAGTCTGATTTTATCATTTAGCTATTTGGTTTTGATAAGGTACATAAACAATTTGAGGCTCAATTACTTCAGCAGATGAAGATAAACATGATGTTGTTGTAGGTGCTTTCAAATTGGCTGCTAATAATTCATAGTGATCCTACGTACAATAGAACGAAACAATACTCAGACCTATGCCATCCTCACAATTTTTGCCAAGTTTGAGCCCATTGTTGAAGTCACTGTGTCAATCCATCTCATTGAGGATCCTCCCTTCTTTTGCTGACCCTCTGCTTTACCAAGCATGATACTCTTCTTCAGGGACTGGACACTTCTGACAACCTGACTAAATACGTGAGATGAAGTCTGCTTATTCTTGCTTCTAAGGAGTGTTCAGGTTGTACTTCTTTCAAGAAAGATTTGTTCATTATTTTGATAGTCCGTGTTATTTTCAATATTCTTCACCAGCACCAAAATTCAAAGGCATCTATTCTTCTATGTTCTTCCTTATTCATTGTCTAGCTTTCACATACACATGCAGCTATTGATAATACTGTGGCTTGAATCAGGTGCAGCTCAGTTTTTAAAGCCAATTTAGAGAGGTCTTTCAAAGCAGATTTGCCAAGTGGGATAATTCATCTGAACGTTTGACTGCTGCTACCAAGAGTATTGATTGTGGATCCAAGTAAATTGCTTATTGGTTCAGTTGTGAAGGTTTTTTTTTTTTTTTTTAAGTTGAGGTGTAACACATATGGAAGGCTGTAATTTCATGTATTCATCACTAAGTGGTTCTACTCATCTTCACTTTTAGCAAGCAAGCTTGTGTCGTCTGCATGTCACAAGTGGTTAATGAGTCTTCTTCCAATCTCCATGCTGTATTCTTCTTCATATATTCTATATTCTTAGATTATTTGCTCACATACAGAATTAATAAGTATGGTGAAAGGATACAGCCCTGATGCATATCTTTCTTGATTTTAAGTCAAGCATCATTCCTTTGTTGTGTTTGAATGACTGCCTCTTGGTCTATCTACAGATTCCTCATGATTAAGTGTTCTGGAATTCCCATTCTTCACAATGCTATCCATAATTTGTTATGATCTGCAGTTGAATGTCTTTGCATAGTCAATAAAACAAAGGTAAATATCATTCTGGTATTCTTTGTTTTTAGCAAAGATCCATCTGACGTCAGCAATGATAGCTCATGTTCCATGCCCCCTTAACAATCTGGTTTGAATTTCTGTCACTTCCCCCTAGATGTACTGCTGCAGTCATTTGAATTATCTTCAGAAAAATTTTACTTGTATATAATATTAATGATATTGTTAGATAATTTCTACATTCTCTTGTGTCATCTTTCTTTGGAATGTACATAAATATGGATCTCCTCCACATGGTTGGCCAGGAGGCTGTTTTCCAAATTTCTTGGCATAAATAAATGAGCACTTTCTGTGCTGCATCTGTTTGGTGAAACATCTAAATGGGTATTCTATCAATTGCTGGGACCTTGTTTTTCATCAATTATTTCACTGCAGTTTGCTCTTATTCCTTCAGTGTCATTTGCTCTTGATCATTTGCTGTCTCCTGAAATGGATGCAGTTAGAGCAATTATTTTTGGTACAGTAAGACTGTGTATTCCTTCCATTCTCTTTTAATGTTTCCTGCATCATTCAATATTTTCCCTATAGGATCCTTTCATATTGCAACTTGAGGCTGAGAGACTAAGACAGAGTGAGAAGAAGGATGGGACCATCTACTTCTGAAAAAAATTGGCCACTGAAAATCTCATAAAAAACTGCAAAATGCTTATAGTGCAGGAGGTTTTTTACTTGGGGCAGCTCTATTCTATGGCCAAGACCTGAGGTAGGTGGGCCTGGGGTTTGGGGTCTGCTTTTTGCATGGGGTGGCTCTGTTTTAAGGCTAGGAACTGAAATAGGTAGGCCCAGTGCTCAGGGCTACTTTTCACTTGGGGATGTCTCTATTTTAAGGCCAGGGCCCAAGGTACATGGGCCTGGAGTTCACGGGCTGCTTTTTATAGGCATCAGCTCTATTTTAAGGCTGTGGCCAAGGTAGGCAGGCCTGGGGCTCAGGAACTGCTTTTCATATGGGGGCAGCTCAATGTTACGGCTAGAGACTGAGGTAGGCAGGCCAGGGGCTCAGGGACTGCTTTTCACTTGGGGAAGGCTCTATATTTATGTCAGGACTGAGGTAGGTGGGCACGGAGCAGTGAGGAACAACTAAGGGAGATGACAGTGACTGTCAGTTTGTCCTCCTGTGGTGGCTTATGTGTTGATGTGAGGATGGAGGATATGCCACCAGTGTTGCAAATCCAGCAGTGTTACCAATGGTGGACAGGTTTCAGAGGAGCTTCTAGTCTAAGACAGACTTGGAAACAGGAAAAGGCTATCCATTTCTCAAAGGATTGGCCAGTGTAAACCTTATGAATAACACTTTCTGATTTATTACTGGAAAACTTTATGAATATTTTTCCAATATAGTGAAAACATTTTCCAATATAGTGCCAGAAGATGAGCCCATCAGGTTGAAAGGCACTGAAAATTTGACTGGGGAAGAGCTGGCTCCTAGATTAGAGATGACCTTAAAATATGGATGGAGTAAAACTTTTGGGACCTCCATTGCTGATGTGGCATAACTCAAAATGAGTATAAACTGATGCAAGCATCCTTTAATAAATGGAACATGGAATGTACAAAGTATGAATCTAGGAAAAAAATGGAAGTTGTCAAAAATGAAACGGAAGCATAAAAATCAATAACCTAGGCATTAGTGAGCTGAAATGGACTGGTTTTCACCATTTTGAATCAGACAACCATATGACCTACTATGCCAAGAATGACAAATTGAAGAGGAATGGTATGGCATTCATCATTACAAAGACTGTTTGAAGGTCTGTCCTGAAGTACAACACTATCAGTGATAAGATAATAACCATATGCCTACAAGGAAGACCAGTTAATACTACTATTATTGAAATCTGTGCACCAACTACCAAAGCCAATGATGAGGAAATTAAAGATATCTACCAACTTCTGCAGTCTGAAATTGACCAAAAATGCAATCAAAATGTGTTGATTATCACTGGTGCCTGGCACACAAAGCTAGAAACAAAGAAAAATTACTGGTAGTTGGAAAATATGGCCTTGGTGATAGAAATAATGCTAGAGTTCACATGATAGAATTTTGCAAGACCAATGACTTATTCATTGCAAATACCTTTTTCAACAACACAAACAGTGGCTACACACGTGGACTTCACCAGATGAAGTACACAAGAATAAGATTGACTACATCTGTGACAATAGGTGATGGAGAAATTTGATATCTTTATACAAACCAAGGCCAGGAACTGATTTTGAACAGACCATCAACTTTTCATATGCATGTTCAACTTGAAGTTGAAGACAATTAAAACAAATCCAAGAGAGCCAAGATATGACCTTGATAATATCCCTCCTGAATTTAGAGAACATTTCATGAATAGATTTGATGCATTGAACACCAATCACTGAAAAGCAGAGGAATTGTGGGATGACATCAAGAACATTATCTACGAAGAAAGCAAGAGGTCATTAAAAAGATAAGAAAGGAAGAAAAGACAAAATGGATGTAAACAGAGACTCTGAAACTTGCCTTTGAGAGGAGAGTAGCTAAAGCAAATGGAAGAAATGACAAGATAAAAGAGCTGAATAGAAGATTTCAAAGAGCAGCTTGAGCAGACAAAGCCAATTATTATAATGAAATGTGTAAAGACCTGGAGCTAGAAAACCAAAAAGGAAGAATATACTCAGCATTTCTCAAGCTGAAAGAACTGAGGAAAAAAATTAAGCCTGGACCTGAATATTGAGAGATTCTAGGGCAAAATATTGAATGATGCAGGAAACATCATATGAAGATGGAAGGAATGCACAGAGTCAATGTACCAAAAAGAATATATTGATAATTCATCCATTTCAGGAGGTGGCATGTGGTAAAGAATCAATGATACTAAAGGAAGAAGTCAGAGCTGCATATAGGAATTGGCAAAATAACAAGGCTCCAAGAATTGACAGAATATCCATTGAGATGTTTCAACAAATGGATGCCCCACTGGAGGTACTCACTTGGCTATACCAAGTAATCTGGAAGACAGCTACCCAGCCAATTTACTGGGAGAGATCCATATTTGTACTCTTTCCAAACCAAAGTGATTCCATAGAATGTGGGATTATTGAATGATATCATTAATATTTCATGCAAGTAAAATTTTACTGATAATTCAAAAATGGTTGCAGGAGCATATTGACAGACAAATTCCAGAAACACAAGCTGGATTCAGAAGAGGACATGGAAAGAGGGATAACATTGCAGATGTCAGATAGATCTTATCTGAAAGCAAAGAATACCAGAAAGATGTTTACTTGTGTTTTATTGACTTCGCAAAAGCATTTAATTGTGTGGCTCATAATAACGTATGGATAACATTAAGAAGAATGAGAATTCCAGAACACTTGATTGTAATCATGAGGAACCTGTACAGAGATCAGGAGGCTGCCATTCAAACAGAACAAGGGAATACTACATGGTTCAAAATCAAGAAGGGAGTGTGTCAACATTGTATCCTTTCACCATACTTATTCAACTTGTATGTTGAGAAAATAATCTGAGATGCTGGATTATATGAAGAAGACCATGGCATCAGGATTGGAGAAAGACTCATTAACAATCTGTGAAACTCAGATGACAAAACTTTGCTTGGTGAAAGTGAGGATGACTTGAGGCACTTACTGATGAAGATTAAAGACTACAGTCTGCAGTATGGGTTACACCTCAATATAAAGAAAACAAAAATCCTTACCAGTGGTCCAATAAACAACTTCACAGTGGATGGAAAAAGATTGAAATTGTCAAGGACTTCGTATTACTTGGCTCTACAATCCACACCAATGGAAGCAGCAGTCAAGTCATAAGATGACATATTTTATTGGGCCAACCTGCTGCAAAAGACCTCTTTCAAGTGAAGAAGAGCAAAGATTTCTCCTTGAAGACTAAGATGCACCTAACCCAGCCATGGTATTTTCAGTCACCTTTATGAATCTGAGAGCTGAACAATAAATAAGGAAGACCAAAGAAAAGTTGATGCTTATGATTTGTGGTGTTGGAGAAGAATGCTAAGAGTATGTACCATGATCTGCTAAAAGTGCTAATAGATCTCTCCTGGAAGAAGTGCAGCCAGAATGCTCCTTGAAAGCAAGAATGACCAGACTTCATCTCTCCTACTTTGGTCATATTGTTAGAAAGAACCATTCCCTGGAGAAGGATATCATGCTTGGTAAAGTGTAGTGTCAACAAAGAAGGGGAAGTCCTTCAACAAGATGGATTGATACAGTGGCTGCAATGAAGGGCTCAGGTATAGCAAGGATCATGAGGCTGGCACAGGACTGGGCAGTGTTTCATTCTGCTGTGCATAGGGTTACTCTGAGTCGGAGGTGACTCGATGGCACTTAACAACAACAATATTGTGGGAAGATGAGCCCCTCAGGATGTAAGTCATGCAATATATGACTGGGGGAGATCTGTCTCTCAGAGTCCACTTTAATGACATGGGTGGAGTAAGCTTTCTGGACCTGCCTTGGCTGATTGGATATAACTCAAAATGAGAAGAAACAGCTGCAAACAGTCGTTAATAATCAGAACGTGGAATGTACAAAGTATGAATCTAGGAAAATAGGAAGTTGTAAAAAATGAAATTAAATGTACAGATATCAATATTGTAGGCATTAGTGAGCTGATATAGACTGGTATTGACCATAGTGAATGAAACAATCCTATGACTATTATGTCAGGAATGAGAAAGAGGAATAGTATCACATTCATTGGCAAAAATAATGTTTTGAGATCCATTGTGTTTTCAGTGATCGGATAATATCTGTATTCCAATAAGGAAGATGAGTTACTACTACTATTATTCAAATTTACCCCCAACCAATAGAGCCAAATATGAAGAAATTGAACAACTTTACCAACTTCTCTAGTCTGAAATTTGCCAAGCATGCAATTAAGATGTATTGTTAACTCCCAGTTATTTAAATGCAAAACGTTGAAATAAAGATTCATTAGTGGTTGAAAACTATGGCCTTTGTGAAAGAAATGACAACAACAATTCCATGATAAAATTTTGAAAGGCCAATGAATTATTCATTACAAATATATTTTCTCAATAACATCAACAGGGACTATACACGTGGACTTTGCCAGAGGGAATACAAAGAAATCATATTGACTATGTCTCTGGAAGGAGGAAATGGAAAAACTCAACATCAGTCAGAACAAGGCCAAGAGCTATCTTTGGAACACATCAGCAACTGTTCATATGCAAATTTTAGTTGAAGCTGTAAAAAACTAAAACAAGTTCACTAGAGCCAAAATATGCCCACCTGCATGCAGAGACCCTCTGAAAAATAGATTTGACACATTGAACACCAGTGACTGAAGATCAAATGAGTTGTGACATGACATCAACATCCATATGAAGAAAGAAAAAGGTCTTTTAAGATAGGAAAGGTATAAAAGAAAAAAAAAATGGATGTCAGAAGAGACAAACTTGTTTCTGAACCAAGAGTAGTTAAAGTAAATAGAAGAAATGAAATAAAAGTTCTGAATACAAGAATTCAAAGAGTGGCTTGAAAAGACAAAGTTAAGTATTATAATGAAATGTACAAACATAGAATTAAAAAAAAAAATGGGAAGAATATCCTCAGCATTTCTCAAGCTGAAAGCACTGAAGAAGACAGAGACCAATTTATAGGAATGTTGAAGAGAGTAAGTGAGATGATATATCCCAGTGTTTATCACAGAGCAGAAATGTTATAATGAGTACTTTGTGATGGTATCTGTTAATATTCTGAGCTATATTCACCCATTTTTCTCCCACTTCTGAGTATATAAAAAAATCCAATGGGGGTCACTATGTGTCAGACTCCATTTGAAGGCAGTTAATTTGGTTTTAGAATAAACTAATATGTCTACTACTCAAATAAATCATAGCCTAGTGGAAGTCAGACCCAGAAAAATCAATTCCTTGTTTCCTAGTGAGACGATGTGGTCCCTAGTTATCCTTCAGGTCTGGAACTGAACTCACTCCTGTGGTTTCCAGCTAAACAATATACAGATATATAGGGTGAACATTTACATTAGGTAGATATACACACACACACACAAACAAAACAAACAAACAAATAAAGTCAATTCCTTAAATGAAGGAAGGATAAGAGAGTTAGGAGGTGATTAAAATCTCCTTTCCAGTATTTTTTTTCACTGAGATGGAAGAAATTTCCTTCCCAAATAAGATAATACTCCATAAGAAAAAAAAAAAAAAGAGCACAGTGTCTTCTTGCCCTCAAATACACATGTATGCAAACAGGCTCAGATAGCATACATATACATATTTATAATAATCATGTCATCATTGTAATTATATTTATTATAAAAAAGTAATTTTAATTATTATTTTTAATGACTTGCCTGATTAACTGATTTTTTGAGATTCTAGTTTGATCTTTTTGCTCCAGAAAAAAAAAAAAAAAAGAAATTTCATTTATCACAACAAAAGAAGGACTAAAATAGAGCTTACAGTGACCAGGGTTGTTTGTTTCATTTTCCACGAAATATTTCAGGCTTAATATCAACATGACCCTACGGACACAATGTGATCCAAGCAGCAACCTCTATTCAACTGTTGACTGCTTGTGGATAAGCTTGGTCTATCAAGCTTTGATTTCACAAACTACCACTACTCTTTTCATTGTAAACATACATCTGAAAACAAAGGTGAAGTCTTGTTATCTAAGGACAAGGGACCTATAAGTATATTTTACTGAAATAGAGATAGTTTTGTGGATTGAATTGTATTACCCCATATACTGTATTCCCATATGTTCAAAATCTATGTTGATTTCTAAACCTTTGTACCTGTGGATGTGATCCTGTTAAGAAATAGTATTTTCTATTGTTATGTTAGTGAGTCCATAACATTGTAGGATGGACTGTAAACCTAATAAATTATGAATTATAAAAATACCAGAATAGACACAGAAACATACATGCACAAAAGTGAAGAGAGGTGCCATATGAGGTTCTTCTACGTGCCAGGGAACACCAAGGAACCAAAGAATGAAGAGGACTACTGACAAGGAAAGACAAGGCAAGGCTAAGACACTGATTTAGACTTCTAATCTTCAGAACTGTGAGAAAATAAGTTTCTGTTTTTAAAAACCACTCATATGTGGTATTACTGTTATAACAGCACTGGGTAACTGAGAAATATGGCATAAATTGTAAAATGTGGCATTATTTTATGTCACATTAAGAAGCTACCTGTTGAAATAGCTCAGTTAAATCCATGTCAAAAAAATATTGCCCAGTCTCTTCTAATCACATCATTTGTGAGAATCAAACTGTTCCTATATATACTAAAATGTGAAAATATGCAAGTTAGAATTAATGAAATGGAACATATTATATACTGCATATAATATGCATAGTTACATCCGTCTATGCACAGCACTAGTATAGGCGTATAAATTAATTATATTAGTTTCCATCCTTTCACTTCATACAAAATTAAAGGAATATTCACACTATTCATCAGCTAGTGTGCTATATTTTGTAAAGTGGACAGCAACTTGCTCAAATACATTATCATTGTAGTGAACATCCTCCTATTTGGGGAAACATTTTGAAAATGATAACCTGAGGAAAAAATGGAGAGCTCTGGTGGCATAGTGCCTAAGGCATTTGACTGCTAACCACTTCTCCAAAGGAAGACTGGGCAATCTACTTCTAAAGATGCTGCCTTGAAAACCCAAGGAGGAGTCATTATGAGTCAAATTGACTTGACAATAGTGAGTTAGTTAGAGGAAAAAAAAAATGTGTGGTTGGTTGAATATAATTTTCACGCAGTGAAGAAGCCAAGATTTCAAATGAGTTCTAACCCAAATTTGAAAAATGTGAGTGCACCAAATCAACAACTAGAAAAGAAAAATTTACAGGTCAAAGCCTGGTATGGGAGACTCTGAAGACACATAGTTAGCCCCTTCAGCTGCCTGATGTGGGAGATTGTCAGGACTGTAGAGTGTGACACACACTCAAGGGACATGGTCAGCTGCCGTCTTGGAGCCAAGGGACTTTGTTTCCAACTCTACATGTCAGGAGATTTTGTTGCTATGCAATGTACACGTTACCATTGTTTACTTAGAGAGAGATGAAGTTTTTAGCAGTGTCCATCCCTACTTTTTCCTATTCCATTTATAGTTCTGGTACCCCACGTTTTACAAATTAGATTTGTTCTGGTTTCACTTGATCAGCCATGACTACACAGGTAAGAATCAATTCAAATCCCTGGCATGAACTGCAAGGTACAAACTAAAATCAAACTCACTACCTTGGAGTGGGATCAAACTCATAGCAACTCTTCGTTGGGTTTCCAAGGCAGTAACACTATGGAAGTAGATGGCCCACCCTTCCTTCTGAGGAGTGGCTGGTGAGTTTGAACTGCCAGCCTTCTGGTTAGAAGTCAAATACTACAAGTATACTAAATTTTAATTCGGACCCTCTTACCACATGCGTGTTTGTAATTCCTTTTTTTTTAAGGGAAAATACCTCTCCTTTTGCTTATTTCTCTTTAATGGTTTTGAAAACACAAAACCCCAGAATAAATGAGCAGTGGGATGCCAAAATGCATCCCAATCCCCACAGCACATACTTCTCTGCCACCTCCTTCCCTTCCACTTGGCTTCATTCACTCACCCAGTAGCCATGAACTCGTTTACTCCCAGTGCAGGGCAGCATCTGCTGGAGCTCCTCAGCTTCGGTGGCTGCTGCAGGTATTGGCAGTGCTGCCTAGGTCCAAGGTACCTAACTCTGGGTAGCCGTGACAGCAGCTTCACATGATCAAGAAGCCATACCAATAGGGTGACAACAGCCAAGGTTGTTACCACCATCCACATTCTTGGTGCCTACAACCTGCTCCCTTCCTGGTCCCTGTGGGCACATCTCTGTGCTACACTGTCCCTCCTCTCACCATGAAACCAGGTGTATGCAAGTTCCAGACTTCCCACCAGGATAGCCTCTACCTGGCCTAGCCATCAACCAGCAAAGACAGCCTTCTGTATCCAGAGGAAACAATTCTTTCACTTTGTCCAGCAACCTCCCATAAGGGTTTAATATTAACAGGCTTTATTTAGATTTAACAACAGATTTTATGGGGCCTGCCTGTATGTAATATGGTGATCTCACAATATCCAAATGACATAACATCCTATTTCACATATCAAGGATGTTAGCCAACACTTACTCAGTTGTATAATGCAATGACCTTAAAAGCAACAACTATTCTTCTACTTGTCAATTAAATGAACTTTTGGTATTATGTTTTGTTCTTCCATTTTAGTAAAAGGAGGTGAAATGTTTCTTTTATTAATAAGAAATAGAATATTCTTTTGAGGCTTAATTTCGACATTTCTCTAATAAAATAAATAAAGATAATTAATATATAATACCTCTTGATCTTGTTTTGTTTAAGAATATATTACTTTGAACATTTCATCAAAGTATTGATTGCCACTTATGTTTATAAACAAAAATTATTAAATAAATTTCAATTCAATTAAAAATATACCATGTGTTTAGTAGGATGCAGCTACTATTAAAAAATAGTGGTCATTTTAAAATGAAGGCTAAAGCAATCAACTGATGCATGTGATGAAGAGTACAGTTTAACGAATGTTACAAATTTCTTAATCTTAAACTCATTTAGATAATTTACAAGTCAAACAAATAAAGTGACATTAATCTGAGAAGGATTACGTGTCTGTGAGTTATCAGCATTGAGATTCTGTGAAAAATGTAAAGAGAATACACAATATGTTTATCTGTTTAAAATCTAAGTATAAATAAGTATGGTGAAAGGATACAACCCTGAAACACACATTTCCTTATTTTAAACCATACTATATCCACTTTTCTGTTTGAAGGACAGCCTCTTGGTCTATGTGCAGCTTCTTCTTGAGCACAATTGAGCATTCTGTAATTCTCATTCTTCACCATATTATCTATAATTTGTTATGATCCATACAGTCAAAATGCCTTTTCATAGTCAATAAAACACAGGTAAATATCTTTCTAATATTCTTTGCTGTCAGCCAAGATCTATCTGATATCAACAACGCTATCATTCCACATTGTATTAAGAATCCAGCTTGCATTTCTGGAAGTTCCCTGTCAATATACTCCTGCAATTATTTTGCATTATCTTCAGCAAAATTGTATTTTCTTCTGATATTAATGATATTGTTTGATAATTTCCACATTCTGTTGGATCAGCTTCCTTTGGAACAGGTACAAATATCGATCTCTTCCAGTCAATTGTTCAGGTAGTGATCTTCCAGACTACTTGGTATAGATGAATAAGTACCTCCAGCACTCCATCTGTTTGTTGAAACATCTCAAGGGGCATTCTGTCAATTCCTAGAACTTTTTTTTTCACCAATTCCTTCAGTGCAGCTTCAACTTCTTCCTTCAGTACCATTGGTTCTTGATCATATGCCAGTTCCTGAAATAGTGGAACATGGTTCAATTCTTTTTGGTACAGTGACTCTGTGTATTTCTTCCATCTTTTTTGGATGCTTACTGTATCATTCAATATTTTTCCCATTGAATCATTCAATATTGCAATTAAAGGCTTGAGTTTTTTTCTTCAGTTCTTACATTTTGTTAAATATTGAGCATGTTCTTCACTTTTGGTTTTCTGAATATTTCATTATAATATTTTAGTGTGTCTTCTTGAGCTACCATTTGAAACTCTTAAGATAGGAAATGGAGAAAGGTATAAATCATAAATTAAGATTCGATTAGTGCTATGAATCCATACATACACACATATATATTCATACACACACACACACACACACACACACACATATATATATATATATATATACATACATGATAAGATGCTATACTATATATGTGTTTAACTGTTTGGAAGGAAGGTTGGGCAATCTGTTTCTGTAATGATGCCCCCTCAGAAACACAAGGAGGGGTCACTATGAGTTGGATCTGACTTGATAGTTTTGAGTTTGGCATGTTAACGGTATATACTAAATTATACTCAAATAGTTTGTAGAAAAGACCTGCAATCAGTATCAGTGTGAGCAGCAGCCAAGACATCAAATGACATATAACACTGGGATAATCACTTGCAAAAGACTTTTTACAGTTCTATAAGGCAAAAAAAAAAAAAAAAAAGTTACTTTGACACCTAAAAGTGCATCTGACCAAAGACACGGTCAGATCACTTCACATACATGAGGAAACTAGTAATAAAAAAGAAGACTGAAGAATTGATTTGTATAAAATACGGTATTGGTACAAAATATTGGCTATCCTGTGAATGGCAAGAAGAATGAACAAATCAGTCTTAGAAGAAGTATAACCAGAATGCTAATCAGAAACCAGGACAATGAGACTTGTCTCTTTTACAATTGACATGTCATTAGGAAAGAACGATCTTTAAAAAAAGCACATAATGCTTGGTAATGAAGAGTGTCAGTGAACACAAGGGAAACTCTTGATGAAATGATTGACACAATAACTGCTCCAATGAACTCAAACAATGATGGTGAGAGTAGGGTAGGAATGAATAACATTTCATTCTGTTATACATGAAGTCAATATGAGTCAGAGCTGACTCAATAACACTTAAAACAACACATTCACATATATGTATATGAGATTACATAAGTAATACTGTGACATACTATACTACTAGTTCTATATACACTACACCACCAGAGCTCTGAGTTCTAGTGTCATGGCACCTAAAGTATTTAACTGCTATTCAGAAGGCTGGTGGTTCAAACCCACCAGTCACTCCTCAGAAGGAAGACCAGGCAATCTACTTCCAAAGAAAAACAGCCTGAAAAACCCAAAGATAGGTCACTATGAGTCGCGATCAACTTGATGGCAGTGAGGTTTATTATTTATTTATTTATTTATTTTATATATATATAAACCAAACCCACTGCAGTCCAATTTATTCCAACTCATAGCAACCACCATTGGGTTTCTGAGGCTGTAAATCTTTATGGAAGTAAATTTTCTGGTCTTCTTCCATGGAGTGGCTGATAGGTTTGAACCACCAACCTCCTGGTTAGCAGTCAGATGTCTTAGGCACTGAGCTACCAGAGCTGCATCTATATAGAGAGATAGAGATACAGATACAGATAAAGAGAGAGACAGAGACAGAGACAGAGATAGAGACAGAAATAGAGGTATATAGAAAGAGAGCTCTAGTGTCACGGTGTGTTAAGTATTGGGCTACTAACCAAGATACCAGTAGTTTGAACTCACAAGCCAATCCACAAGAGAAATATGTGTCAGTCAGCTTTCATAAAGATCTACAACTTCATGGGGTAGTTCTACTCTTTCCTAGAGGGTCACTGCAAGTTGAGATTGACTTAACAACAGTGGGTTTGGCTTTTGTGTATCTGTATTTATACAACTTATATCCATGATTCTATAGTACATATACAATAATCTCCATAGTTTGTATGTCTATAATATTCGTAATATTAGACTATCTATCCATATATCTATCATTTACCCAATCTTTATCATAAAAGCTAATCTAACTATTCTAACTTCATTATACACACACACACACACACACATGTTGTTGTTGTTGTTATGTGCCGTCAAGTTGGCGCCGATTCATAGTGACCCCTCCTTGAGTTTCTGAGGCAGTATCACTACAGAAATAGGATAGCCCAACTTTCCTTCTAAGGAGTGGCTCGTGGGTTTGAACCTCCGGCCTTCTGGTTAGTAGTCAAGTGCCTTAGGCACTATGCTACCAGACTACCAGAGCTCCTACCAGAGCTCCTACATATATATATTTTTTTCTTTTTTTTTTGTTATGTGCCATCGAGTTGGACATCACTCATAGTGACCCCTCCTTTGATTTCCATTGCAATATCATTACGGAAGTAGATTGCCCCATCTTCCTTCCCAGAAGTGGCTGGTGGGTGTATGTA
>NW_006922173.1:414305-428055 GCF_000298275.1 Orycteropus afer afer
CGAGGAGTGGCTGGTGGGTTTGAACCGCCAGCCTTCTGGTTAGCAGTCAAGTGCTTTAGCCACTATGCTACCAGAGCTCCTTTGTTTATCAATTAGCCTTGGTAATTGATTACTATCTCCCTCATTTTCAGGCACATTTACTAGAGGCAGGGCAATTGTCCTTATGTTTTATATATCCCATTGGCCTGGGTTCAGAGTAAAAATCAAGTAAATAAGTGTTAATTTATGAAAGACTGGAGGGCTAGAAAGTGGAAATAGCTACAAATCACGTAATTGGGAAGTTTCTATTTCTCTCTCATTTACTCTTTCTTAGGCTATAATTGATTCATTGTTCTCTTTGTCTTTAATTAGATTTCACTTTTTCCTAGTGCACATAAGCTCAAATAGACTGCGGAATTCCTAAGTTTACTTAATGTTAAATGAAACCAATTTCAAAGATGATTTCACTCTATGTCAGAATACAATTCCAAATTCTTAGACTAGAGAATCTGATTTGTTTCTGACTCATAGTGAATCTCCTTGGTTTCCAAGGTGGTATCTCTACTGAAGTAGATGGCCAACTCTTCCTTCCAAGGAGTGGCTGGTGGGTTCAAACCACTAGCCTTCTGGTTAGCAGTCAAATACGTTAGGCACTATGCCATCAGATCTCCCTTATTCATTCATTGTGTCTTGCTGACACAATTTTTATAGTGCTAGGCTCCTAATCAAAAATCATTGTTTGGAACCCACCAGCCATTCCATGAAAGAAAGATGTGGCAGTATACTTCTGTAAAGATCGCAGCCTGGAAAATCCTTTGGGAGTTCAACTCTGTCCTGAGGTGTTGCTATGAGTCAGAATTGACTCAACAGCAATGGTTTGGTTTTTGGTTTATTCATTCACTGACAAAGTAGCTGATGAAGCAAGCAAAATCATGTGTCACCAACTTATTAGGAACCTACCTCTATGGATAGGAAAATTTCTCAGCAATATCTTTTACAGTGTATTCTTTGATAAAGCATCACATCGACTATACTAACATAGTCATCAAAGGATATTGTAGAGGTCAAAGTCCAATGGCGGTTTAAATACATGGTACCTGTTGTTGGTGTTTGTTGTTATGTGCAGTCAAATAGGACCTGACTCATAGCGACCCCTCCTTGGGTTTCTGAGGCAGTATAACTACGGAAGTAGATTGCCCCATCTTCTTTCCGAGGAGGGGCTGATGGGTTTGAACTGCCAGCCTTCTGGTTATCAGTCAAATGCCTTATCCACTATGCTACATGGTCCCTAAATGATGTAATATTTTGCTCATTGAGAGAGTAGTCTCCTTGAATCTGGCATTTGTTACTGTTGGCCAGTGGAAGAAAGCATTTGTCTCTAGGCCAGTTTTTTAGCTCAAATTGCCACTTTAGACTTTTGGTCCCTTGCATCATTTTGAAACCCAGTGTCTTAGTTACCTAGTAATGTTATAACAGAAAAACCACAAACTGAAATTTATATTCTCACAGTTAAGGTAGCTAGAAGTCAGAATTCAGGGCAACAGCTCTAGGGGAAATCTTTGTCTCCTTTAAACACCTCAGGGTCTGAAGTTCCTTGGAGATCTCCATGTGTCTTGGCATCAATCTTTACTTGAGTCTAGGTATTTCTCAGTACAGGGACCCTGAGCAAGGGACACATTCTATTCTTGGCTCTTCTTTCTTGGTTTTTGTAAAATCGCTCTACTATTTACTCACTTTTCTCTCCTTTTATCTCTTGTAATATAAAAAGTGTGTTTCAAGCAAGGGTATGATTTGATTAAGGGTGGTGACTATAGTAAGGATAGGACCTAAATATGGGTATGATTTGAGCCATGATGTCTTGTAAGACTGACTGAATATATCCCCAAATTGATTCTCTCTCATTAACATACATAGATTAGGATTTACTGGGAAAAAAAAAAAAAAAGAACCCTGCAGTCAAGTCAGTCCCGACTCATAGTGACCTCTGCACCCCTCCTTGGGTTTCCAAGGCAGTATCTCTATGGAAGTAGATTGCCCAATCTTCCTTATGAAGAGTGGCTTGTGAATTTGAACTGCCAGCCTTTTGGTTAGCAGTCAAATGTCTTAGGCATTATGCTACCAGAGCTCCTACTACTACATATCACAAAATGGAGGACAATTAAATCAGATCACAAAGTGGAGGACAACCACTCAAAACTTGAAATAATGACCAGGTCAAGTTGAACATATTTTTTTGGGACACAATTCAATCCATGAGATTCCAACATTTGATCCCCAAAATTCACATCCTTACCACATGTAAAACACATTCACCTAATTACATTATCCCAAAAGTCTTAAATTGACTCCACATCCAAAATTGCATCTTCTGAATCATCTACATCAAACATGTGAAACTTCAAGTATTGCATCATGGGGCAAAATTGCTATTCATATGTGTACCTTTTAAATTTAGATTACAAGTTATCTGTTTCTAAAATACAATTGTAGAACAGGAGCAAGGTAGATATTTTCATTCCAAATGGGAACAGGAAAAGAGCAAGTCCAAAACCCAGCAGAACAATTTAAATTAACTTTCAAATCTTGAAAATAATCCTCTCTTCTTTGAGATGTTCTAGGCAGTAGCCTTGTTATCCAGAACTAGGTTTTGGCCATGCTTTCTGGACTATGGAAAGGGATTCCCTGACCCTGGATTTCAGCTCTGTTTTCCAGGCCCACTGGGTTGGTAACTCTGTTCTCTCAGCTTCAGGGAGTCCTACTGTCCTAATCCACCTGAGTGGCAACTTTACCACCTCAGCCCCAGCAGGCTTTGTTCTTCTGTTCCTTGGGCATAGCAGCTCCACCAAATGATCTTTAGGCAGAAGATCCATCCCCATGGCATGATTTAATAGGAGTCCCAAACTCTAAGACAGAGTTGGTGAAGATGCAATTTTTTGAAACCAAAGAGGAAATGTCCTCACCTTTTGTGATCCAGGAGAACATAGCCCAATGCTTTGCAACCCCAGAGGCCATGGTCTTATTCTTTGAGGCTTAGGCAATTCTGCTTCACATGCTCCCTTCAACACTTCTGCTGATACAGGAGCTGCTCTTCAAGGAATGATACTTTTGTTTTTTGGAGGAAAACAAATATACATCCTTTGGCCTCTTTCCTGTCAATAAAATTCTAAGAGGCAGAGAACATTCTCTGCTTTCATTCTTCCTCTTTCTCCTTCAGTATAAACTATTAGGTTTTTTCCTGTGGTAGCTGGTTAGAAGGAGCTCTGGTAGCATAGTACCTAAGGCACTTGACTGCTAACCAGAAGGCTGGCAGTTCAAACCCATAAGCCACTCATTGGAAGGAAGATGGGGCAATCTACTTCTATAGTGATACTGCCTCAGAAACCCAAGGAGGGGTCACTATGAGTTGGGTCCAACTCGATGGCACATAACAACAACAAAGTTGGTTAGATTCATCACTCACAGGTTTAATATCTGGCTGACTTCAATCAAATACTGAAAAAAATAATAATTCAAGCAAGTTATTTGCCACTGCATAAAAGCATCATCCTTCCTCCATTGTCCAATCATATGTTAATCATTTTCTTTAAAGGCTCACGAGATTTGCATTTAACATCCATAATTTTACCACTAGTTTTTTCAAGCAATTGAAAACTTTAACCTTAAAACTGTTAAGGTTAACTCTTGTATTCTGTACCAGTTACTCAATTCTAAAATTGCTTCCACATTTTAGGTATATGTTAGAACAGTACCCCACTCCTGGTATCAAGTTTATGTTAGGTATCTAGTGTTGCTATCTACACCTTGTCTGTCAGTTTGTCATACTGCAGTGGCTTGTGTGTTGCTGTGAGGCTGGAGGCTATGCTACTGGAATTTCAAATACTAGCAGGGTCACCCATCATGGACAGGTTTCAATGGATCTTCCACACTAAGACAGACTCAGAAGAAGGAAGGGGCCATACACTTCTCAAAGAATTGACCAGTGATGATCTTATGAATATCAGTGAAACACTGTCTGATATATTACTGGAAAATTTTATGAATAGCCCTGAAACACTATCCAATCTAGTGCTAGAAGATGAGTCCCTCAGATCCAGAGATACTCAAAACACGACTAGGGAAGAGCTTTCTCCTCAGAGTAGATCCAACCTTAATTATGTTAATGGATTAAAGCTTTGAGACTTCCATTTGCTGATGTGGCATAACTGAAAATGGGAAGAAAGAGCTACAAACATCCATTAATAATTTGAACAAGAGTGTACAAAGTATGAATCTAGGAAAATTGGGAGTGGTCAAAAATGAAATATAACACATAAAGATCAGTATCCTAGGCATTAGTGAGCTGAACTCAACTGGTTTTGGTCATTTTGAATCAGACAACAATGTAATCTACTATGCTAGGAATGAGAAATTTAAGAGAAACGGTGAGGCACTCATTGTCACAAAGAATGTTTCAAGATCTATCCTAAAGTACAATGTTGTCAATAATAGGATAATATCCATATGCCTACAGGGAAGACTAGTTGATACTACTATTATTCAAATTTATGCACCAACCACCAAAACTAAACATGAGGAAATTTAATATATTTACCAACTTCCGCAATCTGAATTTGACCAAACATGCAAGTAAGATGTGTGGATTATCACTGGTGATTGGATTGTAAAAGTTGGAAACAAAGAAGAACCACCAGTAGTTGGAAAATATGGCCTTTGTGATAGAAATAATGCTCGACATTATAGAATTTTGCAAGACCAGTGACTCATTCATTGCAAATACATTTTTTTCAAAAACACATATTATGGCTGTACATTTGGACTTCACCAGATGGAGTACACAGGAATAGACTACATTTTGGATAGAGGCAAGAGAGAAGATCAATATCTTCAGCCAAAACAAGGCCAGGAGCTTATTGTGGAACAGACCATCAATTTCTCATATGCAAGTTCAAGTTGAAATTGAAGATAATTAAAACAAGTCCACAAGAGCCAAAATATGACCTTGATTACATCCCACCCAATTTAGAAACCATCTAAAGAATAGATTTGATGCATTGGATACCAGTGACCAACATCCAGAGGAATTGTGGGATGACACCAAGCATATCTTCCATGAAGAAAGCAAAAGGTTATTAAAAAGACAGGAAAGGAAGAAAAGACCAAAATGGATGTCAGAAGTGACTCAGAAATTGTCCTTGAACAGAGAGTAGCTAAAGCAAATGGAAAAAATGACAAGATAAAGAACTGAACAAAAGACTTCAAAGAGCAGCTCGAGAAGACAAAGTCAATTATTATAATGAAATGTGCATAGACCTGGAATTAGAAAATAAAAAGGGAAGAACATGCTTGGAAATTCTGAAGCTGAAAGAACTGAAGAAAAAATTCAAGCCTCGAGTTGTAATATTGAAAGATTCTATGGGCAAAATATTGATGGATGCAGTAAACATTCAAAGAAAAAAGAAGAAATACACAGAGCTGCTGTACCAAAATTATTAGTGGATGTTCATCCATGTCAGGAGGTGGCACATGATCAGGAAAATATGGATTGAAGGAAGAAGTCGAAGCTGCACTGAAGGACATGGCAAAGAACAAGGCTCCAGGAATTGATGGAATACCCAACAATTCAACAAACGGATGCCACACTGGAGGTACTCACTTGGCTATGCCAAATGATTTGGAAGGTAGCTACCTGGCCAACTGATTGGAAGAGATCTGTATCTGTACTCATTCAAAAAAAAAAGGTGATAACACAGAATGTGGAAATTATTGAGCAATATCATTAGTATCACATTCAAATAAAATCTTTCTGAAGATAATAATAATAATAATAAATCAGTGCAATATATTGACAGAGAACTTCCAGAAATGCAAGCTGGATTCAGAAGAGGACATGGAACAAGAGATATCATTGTTGATGTCAGATGGATCTTGGCTGAAAGCAAAGAATATCAGAAAGATGTTTGCTTGTGTTTTATAGACTATGCAAAAGCATTTGATTGTGTGGATCATAACAAATGATGGATAACATTGAGAACGGGAATGCCAGAACACTTGATTGTGCTTATCAGGAACCTGTACATAGAACAGGAGGCTGTCACTTGAACAGAAAAAGGGGATACTATATGTTTTAAAATCAGGAAGGGACTGAGTCAGGGTTGTATCTTTTCATCAGATTTATTCAATCAGCATGTTGAACAAATAATCTGAGCAGCTGCACTATATGAAGAAGAATGTGGAATCAGGATTGGAGGAAGACTCATTATCAACCTATGATATGCAGAGGACACAAGTTTGGTTGCTGAAATATTACTGATGAAGATTAAAGACTTCAGTCTGCAGTATGGATTACATTTCAACAAACAGAAAATAAAAATTCTCACAACTAGACCAATAAGCAGCATCATGATAAATAGAGAAAAGACTGAAGTTGTTAAAGAGTTCATATTATTTGTTTCCATAATCAACAACAATGGAAGCAGCAGTCAAGACATCAGATGACGTATCTTAATGGGTAAATCTGCTGCAAAGACCTCTTTAAAGTGCTGAAGAGCAAAGATGTCTCCTTAAAGACTAAGATGTGTCTAACCCAAGCCATGGTATTTTCAATCATCTCATATGCATGTGAGAGCTGGACAATGCACAAGAAAGACAAAAGAAGAGTTGATGCTTTTGAGATGTGGTGTTGATGAAGAATATTGAAAGTACCATGGACTTCTAGAAGAATGGACAAATCTGTCTTGGAAGAAATGGAACCAAAATGCTTCTTGGAAGCAAGAATGGCTAGACTTCGTCTCACTTACTTTGGTCATGTTGTCAGAATGGATCATTCCCTGGGGAAGGATATCATACTCAGTAAAGTGGAGGTTCGATGAAAAGGGGAAGGGCCTCAACAAGATGGATTGACACAGTGGCTTCAGCAATAGACTCAGGTATAGCAAGAACTGTGAGCCTGGCACTGCACCAGGCAGTATTTTGTTCTGTTGTACATAAGATAGCTGTGAGTTGGAGCCAACTCAATGGCACATAACAACAACAACTGTAATGCTATAAAAGAAATACCACAAGTATATGGCTTTAACAAACATATGCTTTTTTTTTTTTTTTTGCCACTGAGCATTAAAGTGATTTGTTGAACAGCAAAAGATACAGATAAAAAAAATCATAATACTTTCATGTCCATTGCTCAATTATTAATAGTAAGTATATAATAGCATAGGTCCCTAGTTTAGAGTCTGCCTCATGTTGGGTTTTCTAGAGAAGCAAAATCAGTTACGTGCCATTGAGTTGGCTATGCCCAGTACTGTGCCAGCCTCACAATCCTTGCTGTACTTGAGCCCATCATTGTAGCCATCCATCTTGTTGACGGTCTTTCTCTTTTTCATTGGCTCTCCACTTTACCAAGCATGATTTCCTTCAACAAGGAATGTTCCCTTCTGAAAACATGACCGAAGGAGGTGAGAGGAAGTTTGACTATTCTTGCTTCCAAAGTGTATTCGGCTGCACTTTTCCAGGACAGATATGTTCATTCTTCTGGCAGTCGATAGTATTCAGTATTCCTTCCCAGCACCCTAACTCAAAAGCATCAACTCTTCTTTAGTTTCCCTTACTCATTGTCCAGCTTTCACATGCATATGATGTGATTGGAAATATCACGGCTTGGGTTAGGCACACCTTAGTCCTCAAGGAGACATCTGTGCTCTTCAACAATTTAAAGAGGTCTTTTGCAACAGATTTGGCCAGTGCAATAGACTGTATGATTTCTGGACTACTGCTTCTATTGGTGTTGATGGTGTAACTAAGTAATATGAAATACTGGAAACCTTCAATCTTTTATCCATTTACTGTTTGATGCTTATGGGTCCCAAAATGAGGATTTTAATTACTATTATTTTTTTTTTAATTGTGATTTGGGTGAAAGTCTACAGAGCAAATTCACTTTCCAGACAGCAGCTCACATACATGTTGCCTTATGACATTGACTATAATTTACCATAGTGAAACAGTTTCCTCCCACTTCCTCTCCATAGTTACCTGTTCCCTGTGTCCATCCCTCCATGCACTCCTGCTCCCTGAGCTGTCTCCTGTGCATACATAGCCCTTCTATTCTCCCATGATTGTTCTCTCCAAATAGTGTATCTACCTAGTGTAAATGTTAAGCTCATATGCCTGTCTTTTGTTTGTCTAAAAGCCACAGGAGTGGGTTCAGTTCCAGACTTGAAAGGCAGTTAGGTGCCATAGTCTCAGTGGTTCCATCAGGCTCTATCAGACCAGCAAATCAGGATCCCCCTTTTTTTTTTTTTTAATGATTTTGACTTTTGTTCCACATTGTTTTCCCACTCTATCAGGATCTCCTACAGAGTAGTTGCTGGGCACCATCTAGTTCTTCTGTTCTCCTAGTTGTATAGGCTGAGGACCACATGGTGTACAAGTCACTTGGACTAATTGTTTCCATGAATCTTTGGTTTTCTTCATTCTTCTTTGCTCTGGATGAGCAGAGACCCATTGTTGCATCTAGATGGCTGCTTGCAAACTTTTAAGATTCCAGTCGCTACTCACCAAAGTGGGATGTGGAACAATGTAGTATGTTCTGCCAAATGAGCTCATTGACCCCTGCTACTATAGTCCTGAGACTACAGGTCCAACTACACACCCCTTTGGGTAGCTGCCTGTGGCCAAGAAGTGACTACAACCTTGTCCTTTGTCAGCTCTACTATATACCTGAAAATTCTTACAGAACACACAATACACCTGTAGAAACATTGCCAACCCTATGCATGGTCTTGGGCACATTCCCACCCATATAGACTTACCTAATATCTCACCCTGTCCGCCCATCTAGCCGCCTGTATATCCATGTTTGCCTTCACTGACAATACAGTACTGTTATGTGCAAAACGGTTCATCATTGTTGTCTGTACCTCCCATGTACCTCTCTATGTCTTCCTCTTCCTGAACGCCACTGTGTTGATCACTCACACTTGGTACATTGCCCTTCTCTTCACCCAAATCAATACTTGTCTCTACCTATCCAACAATGTTCCCTCCCTTCCCCTCTCACCCTTATTAATGAAAAAAGAAAATTTCCTTCCATACATAAAACTTTCCTTGACTTTTTACAGTAATGAACTAATACAATATTTATCCTTTTGTGATTGACTTATTTCACTCTGTGTAATGCCCTCCAAGTTCATCCATATTATGTGATGTTTTGCAAATTCTGTTATTTTTCAGGGTTGCATATCATTCCATTGCTTGTATGTACCATAGTTTGGTTATTCTTTCTTCAGCTGATGGACACCTAGGTTGTTTCCATCTTTTGGCTATTGTAAATAGTGCTGCAATGAACATGGGTGTGCATCTATCTTTTCTTGTTGTGGCTCTCACTTCTTTAGGATGTATATCTACTAATAGAAAGGCTGAGTCAAATGGTATTTTTAATTTGAAATTTTTAAGGAATCACCATATTGCTTTCCACAGTGGTTGTATCATTTGACAGTCCCACCAGCAGTGTATGAGAGTCTCAATCTCTGTGCATTCTCATCAGCATTTGTTATTTTCTTTCTTGTTGAACTTTGCTACTAGTGCTGAGGCAAGATGGTATCTCATTGCTGTTTTGATTTGCATCTCTCTAATGGCTAATGATCCTGAACATTTCTTCATATGTTTGTTGGCCTCCTGAATATTCTCTTTGAAGTGTCTATTCATGTCTTCTGCCAATTTTTAAATTGAATTATTTGTCCTTCTGTCATTGAGGTATTGCATATTTCTACAAATTCTAGAGATATGTCCCTTATCAGATATCTTGTTGCCAAATATTTTTTCCCACTCTGTAGGTTCTCTTTTGACTCTTTTGGAGGAGTCTTTGGAAGCACATACAATTTTAATTTTTAGAAGGTCCCATTCATCTATTTTCTCTTCTCCTGTTTGTGTATTTTGGGTTATGCTTGATAGCCTATTTATTCCATATATTGTTGTTGTTGTTGTTGTGTGCCATCAATTCAGACCCAACTCATTGTGACCCCTCCTTGGGTTTCTGAGGTGGTATCACTATGGAAGTAGATTGCCCAAAATTCCTTCTGAGGACTGGCTGGTGGGTTTGAATGGCCAGCTTTCTGGTTAGAAGTGAAGTGCCTTAGGCACTATGCTACCAGAGCTCCCATGCCATATATTAGGACCTCTAAATTTTTCCCCAGTTATTCCTTGAGGAACTTTATAGTTTGAGGTTTCACATTTAAGTCTTTGATCCATCTGGAGTTAGTTTTTGTGTATGGTGTTTGGTACAAATCTTACTTCATTTTTCTGCAAATGAATATCCAGTTTTTCTGGCACCACTTATCAGACTTTCTCTTCCCCATTTAATGGATTTCGGCCCTTCATCAAACATCAGCTGACCGTAGGTCAATGGATCTATTTCTGGGTTCTCAATTCCATTCCATTGGTCTATGTGTTTGTCATTATACCAATGCCTGGCAGTTTTGACTACTATATCTGTATAATAAGTTTTGAGATCCAGCAGTGTCAGACCTCCTGCTTTTTCTTCTTCGATAGTGCTTTGGTTATCCGAGGTCTCTTTCCTTTCCATATAAAGTTAGTGATTGTTTTTTTTCCATATCCTTAAAGAATGTTGATGGGCTCTGGATTGGGATTGCATTGAATATATAGATTGCTTTGGATAGAATGGACATTTTCACAATGTTCAATCTTCCTATCCACAAGCATGGGATGTTCTTCCATTTATGCAGCTCTCTTATGGTTTCTTGAAGTAGTTTTTTAATAGTTTTCTTTGTACAGGTCTTTTGTTTCCCTGGTAAGATTTATTCCCAAGTATTTATTTTTTTTTGGTAGCTATTGTAAATGGTATTGATTTCCTTATTTCTTTTTCAGCAATCTCTTTGCTTTTGTAGAGGAATCCAACTGATTTTAGGATGTTGATCTTGTATCCCGCCACTATGTTAAATCCCTCAATTAGGTCCAGTAGATTTTGACTGAGTCTCTTGGGTTTTCTAGGTATAAGATCATATCATCAGCAAATAGGGATAGTTTAACTTCTTCTTTGCCAATTTTCATGCCTATTGTTTTCCATTCTTGCCTTATTGCCCTGGCTAGGATTTCCAATATAATGTTGAATAGAAGTAATACAGGGGCATCCTTGTCTGGTTCCTGTTCTCAGGACTGAATTGTTTCAGTCTCTTTCCGTTGAGAATAATGGTGGCTGTTGGGTTAACATATATGCCCTTTATTATGTTTAGGAATGTCCCTTGCACTCATAATTTGCTGCTGAGAGTTTCCATCAGGAATGGGTGTTGAATTTATCAAATGCCTTTTCTGCATCAATTGATATGATCATGTGATTCTTTTCCTTTGTTTTATTTATGTGGTTGATAAAGTTCATTGTTTTTCTAATGTTGAACAATTCTTGCATCCCTGATATGAAGCCCACTTGGTCATAATATCATTTTCTTGATATGTTGTTGGGGTCTATTGGCTAGAATTGTGCTGAAGATTTTTGCATCTATATTCATGAGGGAAATTGTTCTGTAGTTTTCACTTTGAGTGGTGTCTTTGTCTGTTTTTTTGTGTCAAGGTTATACTTTCTTCATAAAATGAATTAGGGAAGGTTCCCTCCTCCTCTACCTTTTGGAATAGTTTGTGTATGATTAGTGTCAGTTCTTCTCTGAGTGTTTTGTCGAAATTTCTGGTGAAACCATTTGAGTCAGGACTTTTTTTTGTTGCTAATTTTTTTATGACCTGTGCAATTTCCTCTTTTGTTAAGGATATGTTCAATTTTTCTACATCAGTCTGTGTTAGTTTAGGTAATTGGTGTGTTTCTAGAATTCTGTCCATTTCTTCCAGATTTTCAAATTTGTTGGAGTACAGTTCTTCATAGTATCCTGATATTATCCTTTTTATTTCAGTTGGATCTGTTGTGATGTCACCCATTTTGTTTCTTATTCATGTTCTTTGTATTCTCTCCCTCTTTTCCTTTATTAAATTTACCAGTGGTTTGCCAATTTTATTAATCTTTTCAAAAATCAACTTTTAGTTTTGTTGTTTTTTTTTTGTCTTGTCTTTTTTTTTTCTGTTTCATTTATTTCTGTTTGAATCTTGATTATTTCCTTTCTTCTGATGACTATAGGTTTTTCTTGCTGGTCTTTTTCTAATTGTTGGAGATATTGGTTTAAAGTGTTGATTTTGGCTCTTTCTTCCTTTTTGATGTGTGCATTTATTGCTATGAATTGGCCTCTGATCATGGCTCTTGCTGTGTCTCAAAGATTTTGGTATGTTGTGTATTCATTCTCATTTGATTCAAGGAATTTTTTGAATTTCATTCTTCATTTCTACTATTACCAGTTGTTTTTGAGGAAGGAGTTGTGAAGTTTCCATGTGTTTGCTCTTTTTCCATTTATCTTCCTACTGTTGATTTCTAATTTGATAGCATTTTGATCTGAGAAGATGCTTTGCAGTAATTCAATGTTTTTAAATTTATTATGGCTTTCTTTATGACCTAACATATGGTTTATCATGGAGAATCTTCCATTTGCAGTGAAAAAGAATTCATATTGTGCTGCTTTGGGGTGAAGTGCTCTGTAGATATCTATAAAGTCAAATTTGGTGGATTGTATTGTTTAGCTCTTCTGCAACTTTGTTGATTTTCTTTCCAGTTTTTCTGTCTTTCATTGAAGGTGATGTATTAAAATCTCTCACTATGACTGTGCAGTCATCAATTTGCCTGGTCAACTCTTTTAAAATTTTATTTATGTATTTTGGGGCTTTATATTTATTAAGGCAATATTTTCTTGTTCAATTAATCATTTAATCATTATATAATGTCCTTCTTTGTCTCGTATGGCTCCCAAACACACTTCCATGGAGTCGGATCCAACTCTTAGTGACCCCTACTTGGGTTTCTGAGGAGGTATCACTACTGAAGTAGATTGCCCAATCTCTCTTCTGAGGTGTAACTGGTGGGTTAGCAGTCAAATAACTTTGGCACATTTTCCCTTGTCCTCTTTTTTATTATGATCTGAAGGTTTATCATTTTTATTTGAAATTACCCTGTGATTTAAAATTTACTCCCTGAATTTAGAACAGTTCATTTTATCTTGCAACTCTCTTGACTTCATCACCATTTAGAAGTTCTATAACTATGCTATTTTTCCCTCTTTGTGTTTGTAGTTGTCCTCATTGGCCAATTGATGTCTCTGGTTCCCTATTTCCAATCTTGTAAGCTTATTTTACTTTGGATACATGTATTGCTGTGTTGATTTCTGGGTTATATCATCTTGTGTACTAATGGTCAGTTGTTGTTTGCTATTACTGTTTCTCTGTTCAAAGGACTTCCTTTAGTATTGCTTGTAAGGTTGGTCTGGTTTGAACAAATTCTCTTAATTTCTGCTTATCTGGAAATGTCATAATATCACCATCATGTTTGAGGGACAATTTTGCAAGGTATATAATTCTTGGTTGGAAATTTTTCTCTTTTAGGGTTTTATATATACTATCTCATTGCTTTCTCTCTTGCATGGTTTTTGCTGAGAAATCAGAACTTATTCATATTGGTTTTCCTTTGTAAATAACTTTTCATTTTTCCTGTGCTGCTTTTAGATTTCTTTCTTTGTCTTTGGTTTTGATGAGCTGGATTATGATATGTGTTGGTGATTTTCTTTTAGGGTCTATCCTGTTTGGGGTTTGCTGGACTTCCTGAATGGATATATTCTCATCTTTCATCATATCAGGGAAGTTCTCTTCCAACAAATCTTGGACAATTTTCTCA
>NW_006922173.1:429372-431400 GCF_000298275.1 Orycteropus afer afer
AATAATAATAATTTTCAAACAGACAAAAGCAAGCTAAAATAAAAAAGGAAAAAAAAAAAATCTGAGCAGGCAGAGGCAGTGCACCCAGACTCCAACCCACAGACTGGGATGGAATACCTGCCAGCCCAGAAGGTGTGTGGAAGTGAGTGATAGCCACACCTCTGTTCACCAAGAAGGTGTGAGGTATAAAAGTAACAAGGGAAATATTCCACCATTCCAGTCTTTGGTGTCCGGAATGTCCTTGTGGTTCCTGACAAGTGGAGCCTATTAAGCTCTTGAAATCTGGGAGAACTCTGTTGCTTTAAATTTCCAAAAATGGTCCAACCCCTTGTAAATGTTCAAAATGGCTGCATCCTCCTGACAGGCAAAAGTCCACAGCTCAGCCCATTTCCCTCTTTGCTGCTTCCCCTTTTATTCACCAGCCACCAGTGCAGGCCTCCATGCAGTCCCTGGCTAGCAGGGCTGATTTTACATTAATTCTTAGATCCTAACACCACTCAGCAATATCCAAGCTGTCTGTCTCATCAGGATCACTGCCAGACCTTTTTTGGTGTTTTCATGCAAGTTCTTCTACTAGTTGTAGTTTAGCCCACTTCCATATCCTTCCCTTCAAAGTTCAGGGATCCAGAATTATCTTCTGTATCTGTGTTAATTGGTTCCCCTTTTCTTTGTTGAAGAGGGTCTGTGCAGTCTTTCAGCCTATCCTGCCAACTTACCAGAATTCCTCTTTTTTTTTTTTTTTTCATGTTAAGGTGTAATCCATAGTGCAGACCATAGACTTTAATTTCCATCAGTAAGTGCTTCAAGTTGTCTTCACTTACAGCAAAGAAAATTGTATCATCTACATACTGCAGGTTGTTAATGACTCTTCCTTTAATCCTGATGCCTCATTCTTTTTCATATAGTCCATGTTCTTGTATTATTTTCTCAGCACAGAGATTGAACAAGGTGAAAAAATACAACCCTGACACATTCTCTTCTTGATTTCAAACCATGCAGTATCCCCTTTTTATGTTCTAAACAATAGCCTCCTGGTCTATGTACAGGTTCCTCATGAGCACAGTTAAGTATTCTGGAATTCATGTTCTTCTCAATTTTGTTCATAATTTGTTATTATTCTTACAGTTGAATGCTTTTGTATAGTCAATGAAACACATCTAAACATCTTTCTTGTATTCTCTGCTTTCAGTTATGATCCTTCTGACATCAACAATGATATCTCTCATTCCATGTCCTCTTCTGAATTCAGCTTGCATTTCTGGAAGTTCCCTGTCAATATACTGCTGCCATCATTTAAAAAATTATCTCCAGCAAAAATTTACTTGCTTGTGATATTAATGTTATTGTTTGATAATTTCCACTGTGTTGGATCACCTTTCTTTGGAATGCATACAAATATGGATCTCTTCCAGTTAGTTGGCCAGGTAGCTGTCTTCCAAATTACTTGGCATAGATGACTAAGTACCTCAAGTGCTGCATCCATTTGTTGAATCTCCATCAATCTTGGAGCTATGTTTTCTGCAAATTCCTTCAGTGCAGATTTGACTTCTTCCTTCAATACTATTGATTCTTGAACATATGCCATCTCCTGAAATAGATGAACATTGACCAATTATTTTTGGTGCAATGACTTTGTATTCCTTCAATCTTCTTTTTATGTTTCTTGAATCATTCAATATTTTCCCCTGAGAAACTTTCAATATTGCAACTTGAGGCTTGCATTTTTTATTCAGTTCTTCCAGCTTGAGAAATGCTGAGCATGTCCTTCCCTTTTGGTTTTCTAGCTCTAGGTCTTTGCACATTTCATTATAATAAGAATAGTCTTTGTCTTCTTGAACCAATTTTTGAAATCTGTTCAACTCTTCTATCTTGTCATTTCTCTTTACTTGATTTCACTACTCTCTGTTCAAGAGCAAGTTTCAGAATCTTTGGCGATATCCATTTTGGTATTTTCTTCCTTTCCTGCATTTTTAATAACCTTTTGCTTTCTTCATGTATAATGTTCTAGATGTCATACCACAACTCCTC
>NW_006922173.1:431725-437355 GCF_000298275.1 Orycteropus afer afer
TATTTTCTTCCTTTCCTGCATTTTTAATAACCTTTTGCTTTCTTCATGTATAATGTTCTAGATGTCATACCACAACTCCTCTGCTTTTTGGTCACCGATGTTCAGTGTTTCAAATCTGTTCTTCAGATGGTTTCTAAATTCAAGTGTGATATATTCAAGGTCATATTTTGGCTTACGTGGGCCTCTTTTAATTTTCTTCAACTTCAACTTCAATTTGTATATTAGCAGTTTATGATCTGTTCTATCATCAGCTCTTGGCCTTATTAGGCCTGAAGATATTGAACTTCTCCATCTCCTCTTTCCACTGATGTAGTCGAACTGATCCCTGTGTATTCTATATGATGAGGTCCATGTGTATAGCCACTGTGTATGTTGTTGAAAAAAGATATTCACAATGAATACATCATTGATCTTGCAAATTCTATCATGTGATCTCCAGCATCATTTCTGTCACCTAGGCTATAGTTTCCAGCTACTAGTGATTCGTCTTTGTTTCTAAATTTTGTATTCCAATCATCAGTTATAATCAATACATCTTAATGCATGTTTGGTCAATTTCAGACTGCAGAAGTTGGTAAATATCTTCAATTTCCTCACCTGTCGCTTTAGTGGTTGGTGCATAAATTGGAATAATAATAGTTTTAACTAGTTTTCCTTGTAGGCATATGGATATTATCATATCATCGAAAGCATTGTACTTCTGGACAAATCTTCAAACATTCTCTGTGACAGTGAATATGACATAATTCCTCTTCTATTTTACTGACATAGTAGAACATGTAATTATCTGATTAAAAATGGCAGTATCAGTTCATTTCCTCTCACTAACCAAACCAAACCAAACCAAACTGACTGCCATTGAGTCAATTCCAACTCATAGTCAATTCCAACTCAAACCCCCTTTAGTTTTTCTAGGCAGTAAATCTTTACTGAAGTAGATTGTCCATTCTTCCTTCTGCAGAGTGGCTGGTGGGTTTGAACCACCAACATTCTGATTGTCAGTCAAATGCCAGAGGCACTATGCCACCAGATCTAAGATACCAATCTTTATGTATTCTATTTAATTTTTCACAAATTCCATTTTTCCTGCATTCAAACTTCATATATTCTACATTCTGGTGATTAAGAGATGTTACAGCTGTTTCTTCCAATTTTGAATCATGCTTCATTAGCAAATGGTGGTCCTGAAAGGTTGATGCCATCCATACCATTAAGGTCAACATTACTTTGAGGAGACAGCTCTTCCCTAGTTGTATTTTGAGTGCCTTCCCACTTGAGGGCTCATCTTTTGGCAGTATATAAGACAATGTTCCAGGGCTCTTCACAAAGTTTTCCGGTAATATATCTGACAGTATTTCATTCCTATTCATAAGGTTTTTTTCATTGTTCAATTCTTTGAGAAGTTGATGGCTCCCTCTTCCCAGTCTCTCTTAGTCTGGAATCTCTGCTGAAACCTGTCCACCTTGGCTGACCCTGATGGTATTTGACACACTCATGGCATAGCCTCCTGCCTCAGAACAATACTCAAGCTGCCACAGTATGACATCTGACACATGAGTGGTGGATATAATAATATCCATACGTGTATATATACACATGTGTATGTATATATGAGGAGCACTGGTAGCATAGTGCCTAAGGCATTTGACTGCTAACCAGAAGGCTGGTGGTTCAAACCCACCAGCCACTTCTTGGAAGGAAGGTTGGGCAATCTACTTCCATAGTGATACTGCCTTGGAAACTCAAGAAAGGGTTGCTATGAGTTGGGTCTGACAAGATAGCACATAACAACAATAACAACAACAGCATGTGTATATGTGTACATATGTATGTTGTTGTTGTTAGGTGCTGTAGAGTCATCTCCAACCCCATAGTGACCCTATACACAGCAGAATGAAATATTGCCTGGTCCCAAGCCAGCTCTGCAATCCCTGCTATACTTGACCCCATCACCACAGCCAGTGTGTCAATCCATCGCATTGAGGGTCTTTCCCTCTTTCATTGACCCTCCACCTTACTAAGCATAATATCTTTCTCCAGGGAATGGTCCCTTCTGACAACCAAAGCAGGTGAGAGGAAGTCTGGCCATTCTCGCTTCCAAGGAGCATTCCGTCTACACTTCCTCAAGGACAGATGTCTTAGTTCTTTTAGCAGTCCATAGTATTTTCAGCATTCTTCACCAGCACTGCATCTCAAAAGCATCAATTTTTCTTCATCTTCCTTATTCATTGTCCAGCCCTCACATGCCTATGAGATGATTGAAAATATCATGGCTTGTGTCAGGTGAACCTTAGTCCTCAAGGAGACATCTTTGCTCTCCAGCACTTGAAAGAGGTCTTTTACAGCTGACTTGCCCAGTGCTATATGTTGTCTGACGTCCTGACTGCTGCTTCCATTGGCGTCAATTGTACAACCAAGCAATGTGAAGTCTTTGACAATTTCAATTTTCATTTACACGATGCTGCTTATAGGACCAGTTATGAGAATATTTGTTTTCTTTATATTGAGATGTAATCCGTATTGCAATCTTCATCGGTAAATACTTCAACTTGTCTTCACCCTTCAGCAAACAAAGTTGAATCTTCAGCATATTGCAGGTTGTTAATGATTCTTCCTTCAATCCTGATGCCACATTCTTCTTCATACAGTCCAGCTTTTCAGATTATTTCCTCAGCATATAAATTGAATATGTATGGTGAAAGGATACAACCCTGACACACTACCTTCTTGATTTTAAACTATGAAGTATCCCTTTGTTCTGTTTGAATGACAGCCTCCTGGTCTATGTACAGATTACACATGAGTACAATTAAGTATTCTGGAATTCTCATTCTTCTCAATGTTATCCACAATTTGTTATGATCCACACAATCAAATGTTTTTGCATAGTCAATAAAACACAAGTAGACGTTTTTCTGGTATTTTTTTGCTTTGAGCCAAGATCCATCTGACATTAACAGTGATACCCTTTGTTCCAAATCCTCTTCTGAATCCAGCTTGCACTTCTGGAAGTTCCCTGTCAATACACTGCTGCAACAGTTTTTGAATTATCTTCAGTAAGATTTTACATGTGGGCAGTATTAATGATATTGCTTGATAATTTTCACATTCTGTGGGATTACCTTTCTTTGGAATGGGTACAAATACCGATCTCTTCCAGTCAGTTGATCAAGTAACTGTTTTCCAAATCTCTTTGCATAATCAAGTGAGTGCCTCCAGTGGGGCACCTATTTGTTGGAAAATCTCAATGGGCATTCCATCAGTTGCTGGAGCCTTGTTCTTCACCAATTCCTTCAGTGCACCTTCAATTTCTTCCTTCAATACCATTGGTTCTTGATCATATGCCACCTTCTGAAATGGAGGAACACTGAACAATTCTTTTAGCTACAGTGACTCTGTGTATTCCTTCCATCTTCTTTTGATGCTCTCTGCATCATTCAATATTTTGCTCTTAGAATCTTTCAATATTGCAACTCAAGGCTTAAATTTTTTCCTCAGTTTTTTCAGCTTGAGAAATGCCAAGCACATTCTTCCCTTTTGGTTTTCTAACTCCAAGAATTTGCACATTCCATTATAGTAATTGGCTTTGTCTGCTTGAGCTGCTCTTTGAAATCTTCTGTTCAGCTTCTTTATCTTGTCATTTCTTCCATTTGCTTTAGCTACTCTTTCTTTAGGGGCAAGTTTCAGAGTCTCTTCTGACACCCATTCAGTCTTTTCTCCTATTTTTGTCTTTTAATGACCTCTTGCTTTCTTCATAGATGATGTTCTTGATGTCATCTCACAATTCTTCTGGTTTTTGGTCACTGGTGTTCAATGCAATAAATCTATTATTTAGATAGTCTCTAAATGCAGCAGGGACTTGTTTTAATTGTGTTCAACTTCAAGTTGATCTTACATATGAGCAGTTGATGGTCTGTTCCACAATCAGCTCCTGTCCTTGTTTTGACTGAAGATATTGAGATTTTTCATTGCCTCTTGCCACAGATGTCATCAATCTGATTTTTGTGTACTCTATATGATGAAGCCCACAAGTGTAGTCACTGTTTGTGTTGTTGAAAAAATGTGTTTGCAATGAATAAGTCGTTAGTCTTGGAAAATACTATCGTGGGATCTCCAGCATTGTTTCTGTCACCACAGACAAATTTTCCAACTACCAGTCATACTTCTTTGTTTCCAACTTTTGCATTCCAGTCACCAGTGATAATTAACACATCTTGATGGCACCTTTGATCAATTGCAGACTGGAGAGGTTGATAAACATCTTCAAGTTCCTCATCTTTGCTTTGGTGGTTGTGAATAATAGTCGGATTAACAGGTCTTCCTTGTAGGAATGTGGATACTATCCTATCACTGACAGTATCCACTCTCCTATGACTTCAGCACAGATCTTGAAACATCCTTTCTGATGATGAATGCCATGCCATTCCACTTCAAATTGTCATTTCCAGCATAGTACATCATATGGTTGTCTGATTCAAAATGGCCAAAACTGGTCCAATTCAACTCACTAATGCCTAGGATATCAATTTTTATGTGTTCCATTTCATTTTTGACAACTTCCAATTTTCCTAGATACATATTTCATACATTCCATGTTCCTATTATTAATGGATATTTGCAGTTGTTTTTCCTCAATTTGAGTCATGCCATGTCACCCAATGGAAGTCTCAAAAGTTTTATTTTATCCATATCAGTCAGGTTGGCCCTACCCTGATGATGCTGCTCTTTCCTAGTCATATTTTGAAAGCTTTCTGGCCTAAGGGCTTGTCCTCCTCTACTGTATTGGATAATATTTTAGGGTTATTCATAAAGTTGCGCAGTAATGTATCAGACAGTGTTTCTCTGGTATTCATAAGGTTTTCCCTGGCCAATTCTTTGAGAAGCAGATGTCCTTTCCTTCTTCCTAGTCTGTCTCAGTCTCTAAGCTGCATTGAAACCTGAGCACCATGTGAAACCCTGCTGGGACTTGAAACACCAGTGACACTGTCTCAAACCTCATAGCAACACACAAGCCACACAGTACGACAGACTGACAGAGAAATTTGTCTCCCTTAGCTGTTTGAAACCTCTCCGCCCTCCCCTTACCTGGATTCCTGGCATTGTTCTGCTCTGTCGTCCCCTTGACTTCTTTTTCCCACTCTTTCCTGCCTGTTGGGGGTGGGGCCTGGTTCCCTCCCCTTACCTGGATCCCCAGCTGCTGCTCTGCTCTGTCATCCCCTCTGACTCTGCTTTCCCCCACTTTCCTGCCTGCTGCAGTGGAGAGTACCATTAAAAGCAAAGGTCACCTCCAGAAGAGTAGAGACAGGTCTTTGCCACAAAATAGGAAAGATTTTACATATGTGTACACACATTAAAAAAAAAAAAAAAAGCACCATTATCTTAGAGCCACCTCTGACTCATAGCCTACCCATTGGATTTCCAAGGTTGTAAACCTTTATGGAAATAATAGATTTCTCTGCTTCCTATGGAGCAGCTGGTGAGTTTGAACTCCCAGCCTTCTGGTTAGCAGCCAAATTCCTAAATCAATATACCACCAGAGGTCCTTACATACACACACACACAGAGACACATATATATACATAAATGTATATACATAGATATATATGCATATAAAAGTATGCATATACATA
>NW_006922173.1:437469-471595 GCF_000298275.1 Orycteropus afer afer
TAGAGATAGAGAGAAAGATTAATTTATCTCAAGGAAATTATTCATGTGATTGTGGAGGCTGGCGAGTGCAAAATCTTTTAGTCAGGCTGAAGCCTGAAGGCTTCTCATGACTTACATAGCTGAAGGGACTAACAAACACACACTTGGCAGGTCAGATAACAGACAGTTGACTCATGGCCTGTGCAAGTTGGAAAATTCCCAAATCAGCAGGTCAGATGGCAGGTTTACAGGGCTATTAAAGCTGGCAAATTCCAGAATCAGCACGTAGACAACAGGCTCCTAGGTCAAGTCTCAAGAACTGGTGGTTAGTTGATGACCAGCTGGATGCATGTCACAATTCCATGAAAACTCTACTTACATCACCATAATTGTTTGACTTGAGTATGGGTGATTCTTGAGGAAATGTGCAACAGGTGATACATGATCAAGGGTGTGACTTGAGTCTCACTCTCTTTTAAGGCTTTAACTCAAAATATACCCCACATTGATCCTGTTTTGTGAACATAGAGATGTTAGTATTTACAACAATAAACTGGAATATAATTATATAACATCACTAAATGAAGACTAATTACATCAGATCACAAAGTGTTGGATAACCACACAACACTAGGAATCAAGCCATAACCAATTTGACACAGGACATTAAGTATTAGAGTACCTAGGTAGAACAAATTCTTAATACACTCAGCTGTTAATGAAAACTTTGGAAGTTCAAGTCCACCCAGAGGTTCCTTAGAAAAAAGACCTAGAGATCTATTTCCAAAATATTAAGCATTGTAAACACTATAAACCACTATTTTACTCTGACATACATAGTTTGCAATGAGGTGGAATCAACTAAATAGCAACAGATTTAACTTGCCTTTAATTCTCATTGAAATCAGCTTTATTCAAGGAAACATCTAATTAGTTTAACATTTGTAATTTCTTCAATTATTCATTTGAATTTAGTTGTTAGGTGAACAAAATTAAATGATTTTTTCAAAGGGATCTAAAAAAGACAAATAACTATGATTTGACTCAGTTCTTTGATAACAAAGAATGTTTAACTGAATCTTTTAGTTAATGATTATTTCTAATGAAGTTGATATCACATGATGTTTTTATTTATATTTTCGGCAGAGTTATAAAACTAATTATTCTCTGTGTTTTATTGACTGATTAATTTTTCAGGTATCTCAGGCAATTGCTGAGGACACGCCATTAAAAAGTAAAGAACAGCAATATTTCAAGCACTTGGAGCAAAAAATAAAAATAAATTGTGTTGTTTAAAAATGTAACTAAGAAAACGTTGGATATAATGTTAAGCTTTGACGGATGGTGGTGGGGGAAATTTACATATCAAATTGTCACAATTCAGAAAATATAGTTGGAAGGAAATTCTATCATCTCTAATCAACAGAGAATGATGACTGAAAATCATCCTATACACTTCAAGATTATTAACAATTACATTATAAATTCATTACTCTCTCCATATTGCATATCACTGCATATATAATTAATCTTTGTAGAAAATATAACAAAATTGAGTTTGTTATAATATCCTATTTTAAATCTTATCAGTGGGAAAGAGGAAATTGATGTGCTGTTTTAGAGTAAGCATTTCCACATTCACCTGTCTAAATAAGTTGCACAGATTATGAATGAGTATTTTCAAAATGATAGCTTTCTATACTTTAAAATATCTATGCTTCCATGTCTCATAAATTGAATGGGCCACAAGATTGCAGGTGCAGTGTTATTTATTTATTACTTATTCTTTGTTGAGGTCAAAAAGAGTAAACCTAACACTTAAAGACTGAGGAAGAAATTAAGATAAATTTACAAATTTTTTCCATGCAGATTGGAAGCTAGTATAACCAGCAAAACAGAAATTTTCATCAAAATGGATAGAAATATAATCTTATAGATAGAACATTGCATCCTTTCACTAACAATGAGAAGTATCAAAATGAAATTATAGACAATGCAAATAGTCTTAGCAGGAACAATAGAGGGAAAATGCTATAAAAGAATATAAATATTATACTAGTAGATTGTGGTAGAATTATTATTATTATTATTTAATTTCCTCTATTATAACCAAAAAAGACAAATATGGAATTTAACTTTCTATTATTCTCCAATAAAAAAATAATATTAGAATTTATGTGTCAATAGGACTCCACTACAGATTTCAACAATTTTTAAAGAATTATGAATTGATATTATGTATTTCCTGTCACTTATAACTGTTAAAATTCAGTATGAACTTTATGCATTTATGTCTATGAAAACAATGTATATTCATGTCTCATGCAGATGAAGTGAAATGGTAAATAATTTGACATTAAACATAAAACTTCAATTATTATTTTCTGAAGAAATAGGCTTTGAAAAATATCTTTAGTTTTGTTGTACTGATATAATAATACTAACATTATGGGACAGGTGATTCATGTAATTTAACAAACTTTATTGAAATATTATAAATCTAAATATCTTTCCCGGCTGGTGGTTCAAACCCACCAGCCACTCCTCGGAAGGAAGGTTGGGCAATCCTACTTCCGTAGTGATACTGCCTCGGAAACCCAAGGAGGGGTTGCTATGAGTCGGGTTTGACTTGATGGCACATAACAACAACAACTATCCTTCCAATTTAACGAATATTTATGAATATATTATTTTTCTTTTTTATAATTTGCTCCCCTAATAAATTTAAGTTTTATTTTAAAGTATTCTGTGAATATTTACCAACTTTTAAAGAATTTAAAAAGAACTAGATATTGAATTATTAAGAAAATATTAAAAAGAAGTGAATCATACTTGTTTCATAATTAACTGAGAAAAAGAGAGTAAGAAATGACTTCAATATGGCATGTCATTATTCAGACATTGCATTAGACATGGTCTTTCATATACTCTTAAAGCACATATGGGGTAATACAGATGGACTAAAATTAGATTTAAGTAGAAGTGTATATTTTTGAATAAAGGAAGCAACATGATGCTGTTTGATTAAAAAAAATGGAAGAAAATCAAAGCAACATGCACAGAATTCATTTGTATATGGGTCCTATTAATTGTGAATTGTTAAATACCTGAATTATGATATAGTTGACAAGTTCTAATATTTATCTGATAACATGAGCTTATGTGAATGATTAAGTTCAGAATGAAAAATTATTTTTCTATGAGGAAATTATAGCTAAAAAAATTGGACTATTAAGCGATAAACTTAAAATTCTGCAATCTTAAATTTCAACAGTTTAAAAAATTTATGATGAAATTGCTTTGGTGATACTTCAAATTATGCATAGATATTTATGAGTTACATTGTGCAATAAAATATTAACTATGATAATAATTTATATTTAATCATTATCTATTAACCCACTGTTTCTCAAACATATTTAAGCACATTCAAAAGTCATTCATAGAACATAAACCTATAGACTTTCACTTTGAAAAAAAAAAAAAAAAACATTTAACTGTTCCTTTTTAACATTTAACTGCATTTCCTTTTCTGCTTTAAAATAACAACACTCCTATTGCATTATACTTTGTTCACTTATAGAAGAGTAAATTTTATACTTATAAGAGAAAACTTGACAACCTAGAGACATAAAAGGAGGGCTGAATAGAATTATGAACTAAAACTATGTCCTGAGGGAAGAATTATTAATATTTAATTTGAAAAGAGAAGATTTAGGATTTCATTATAAATACACATGAGAATATATTGTATTTATTCTATATATAGACAATGAAACAAAACAAAAATTCAATACCGTTAATTCCAACTCATAACAACTCTATAGGACGTTGTTGTTGTGTTATTGTTTGCCATCGAGGCTGCCCGACTCATAGCGATGCCTCCTTGGGTTTCTGAGGCAGTATCACTATGGAAGTAGGAATGCCCAACCTTCCTTCCGAGGAGTGGCTGGCGGGTTTGAACCACCAGCCTTCTGGTGAGCAGTCAAGTGCCTTAGGCACTATGCTACAGTGCAATATAGCTTCAAGGCTGTGATTTCTATGGAAATAGACAGCCACCTCTTTCTCTCAAAGACAATCACTTAACCTCTATACCACCAGGTTTCTTTATATTATGTATAGTATTTATTTTCTATATATTATATATTCATTCTACTGTACTCACTACAATTGAGTCAACTTTTACTCATAATTACGCGTTGGATTTCCAAAGTGGTAAATCTTTTCGGAAGTAGAGTGTCTGATCTGTGGAGCAGCTGGTGGGTTTGAACTGCAAATCTTCTAAACAAACAAACAAAAAAAAAACAAACTCACTGCCGTGGAGTCTGATTCGACTGTTAGCAACCTCTTCTTGGGTTTCCGAGGCAGTATCACTACGGAAGTACAAGGCCCAGTCATCTTTCCAAGGAGTGGCTGGTGGGTTTGAACCGCCAGCCTTCTGTTTGTTGTTGTTGTTATGTTCCGTCTAGTCGGACCCGACTCATAGCGACCCCTCCTTGGGTTTCCCAGGCAGTATCACTAGGGAAGTAGATTGCCCCATCATCCTTTCGAGGAGTGGCTGATGGGTTTGAACCGCCAGCCTTCTGGTTAGCAGTCAAATACATCAGGCACTATGCCACCAGAGGTCCTTATATTGTATAATTTATGCTATTATATTTAAACCTATAAAATTTATTGTAAGAAATTGAGTAGAAATGTAAATCCAGAGAAAATGATATTTAAAATAATTAGTACTACTGCATGTTAGTGTTAAAAGATAGATTTCAAATTAATAAGTGAAGCTAAAAAGTAACTAAAGAAATTTGCTACTTTAAAAAAAAAAAACTTTTTATTGTGATTTGGATGAGGTTTTACAGAGCAAATCCCTTTAACATTCAATAGTTCATAAAATTTTTGTTTCATGCCATTGATTCCAATCCCCACATGTAGTATCTTTCATCCTACTCCCTCCCTGTGTTTCTCCCCTTCTGTTCTTCTTTCTTTCCTATCCTTTCCTGCTTCTAAACATTGTTCTTGGGAAAAATAATGCCTTTTGATCTCAAATGGTTGAATGTGGTAAGCAGTGCGAGTCTCCCTCTTGTTAGTTTTCACTTTTTAGACCTGTCTACTGTCTGGCTGAAATTTGAGCCACAGGAGTGAGCTCAGTCCTAGGCTGAAAGGGTGAGTAAACGTCATTGGCACAGGGGTTCACTAGTCTCTATCTGACTGGTAAGTCTGGTATTTTCTATAATTTTGACTTTTGTTCCACATTTTTCTCCTACTCTATCCAGGAACTTCTAATGTGATCCCTTCAGAGCAGTCAGTAATGTTATTTGGACACCATCTACTTCTTTTGGTCACAGAGTAGTGAAGGCTGAGTTTTGGATGGTTAATTAGTTCTTTGGACTAATTGATTCTGTGTATCTTTGATTTTCTTGATACACCTTCGATGGCTGCCTTTAAGACCCCAGTTACTACTCACCAAAATAAGATGCAGAACACTATCTTTGTGGAATATGTTGTTCCAATTGACATCCATGTCCCCTGAGACTATTGTACTAAGACCCAGGCCTAGCAACCCATTCTTTCAAGTTACTTGGTGATGCCTAATATGTTTTCATAACTTTGTCTCTTGTATGCTCTATTAGGGATACATTTGTAGCAAATATAAATATAATTCTAAATATCATCTTTGAAAACTATGCATATTCTTGGGTGTAACCCCATTTACCTTCCCACATCTATTCAGCTTGTTTGTCTATGTATCCACTCATAGATTATTGTTACTACTGTTATTGTAGTATTGTTTATGTAATGGTATTTATATTTGTTGCCTTTAACTCCTAGGTTCCTTCCAGTGTCCTCCTTTGCCATTATCAGTTTGTGCTGACTTCCCCCTTATTTTATATTGTCTTCCTTTTACCCAAGTTAGTAGGTGTCTACCTTCTAGTTAGTGATATACCCTCCCTTTGGCTCCCACCCCTTGTAACCATCAAAGAATGTTTCTTTCTTTCTTGACTTTTTATCATAGTGATATTTCTTGATTTACTAATTTCATTCAACATAGTATCTTCCAGGTTCATGCATGTTATGAATTGTTTCAAGATTGTGATTCTTTGAAGTTGCATAGTATTACATAGTGAGTATTATAATTTGTTTATCCATTTGACACATTGACAGATATTTAGATAGCTTCCTTTATTTTTATTTGCTATTATGAATAGTATAGCAATGAACATGAACATGGATGCACATACATCTATCTGTGCCATGGCTCTTATTTCCACAGGATACATAGCTAGTAGTGGGATTGCTGAGTCCTATCATATTTCTATTTCCACTTTTTTCAGAAAGTGCCATACAATTTTCCAAAGTGCTTGTATCATTTTTACAATCCCGTTGTCAGTGGGACCACATTATTCTCAATGGAGAGAGACTGAAAACACTCCCCTCATGAACAATGACCAAACAAGGATGTTCTTTCTATTCCTCTTCAATATTATAATGGAACTACTAGCCAGAGCAATACTACAAGGAAAGGCAGTAAAAGGCAACTGAATTGGGAAAGAAATAAAACTTTTTCAATTTGCATATGATAAAGTCCTATACTATACATAGAAAATCCCAGTGATGATAAATGGCATCCTTGATTGTTATTCCTTCCCCAGGGGAATAAATACTTTCAATCCTCTCTATTGAGACTAGTGTTAGCTGTGGGTTTTGTGTACATGGTCTTAATTACATTGAGGAAGTTTCCTTCTGTTCCTATTTTCTGAGCGGTTTTATCAAGAAAACTCCAAACCAAACTCAGTGCTGTCGAGTCGGATCTGACTCATAGTAACTCCTCCTTGGGTTTCTGAAGCAGTATCACTGTGGAAGTAGATTGCCCAATCTTTCTTCCAAGGAATGGCTGGTGGGTTTGAACCACCAACTTTCTGGTTAGCAGTCAAATGCCTTAGGCACTATGCCACCAGGGCTCCCAGTTTTATGAAGAATGGGTGTTAAATTTTGTCAAAGGCCTTTTCTGCATTGATTGATATGATGATCATGTGGTTCTTTTCCTTTGTTTTACTTATGTGGTGGATTTCATTGATTGTTTATCTGATGTTGAACCTCCTTGAATAATCAGTGTGAATTCAACTTGGTCATGAAACACACACACACACACACACACACACTCACATACATATATTCATATAAAATAGGGTATTGGATTCTATTAGCTAGGATTTTGTTGAGAATTTTTGTGTCTATGTTCATGAGGGATATTTGTCTATAATTTTCTTTTTTAGTGGTATATTTGCTTGGCTTTTGGTATTAGTGTGTTTCAGTCACCTTCTGCTGCTCTAACAGAAGATACCATAAATGGGACACTTTAACAAACAGGAGCTTATTCTTTTATAATTTTAGAGGTTAGAAGTCTGAGTTCGAGGTGCCAGACTTTAGGGCCTGGGTGAAAGCCCCTTGACCTTGGGCTTCAGCTCTGCCTCTTGTTCCAGGCCCACTGAAGCTAGGGGATCTCTTCACTCAGGCAGCTACTGGTTGCAGAGGCTGACAAACCAAGGTTGACAAATGAAAAGGAACAGTCCCAATATTACCAAACCACATGGCAAGCCATTGATTCAAGTCCATTGAAAGTCCCATGATCAGCAAAGCATGGCAGGCTGCTGAATGAAAACTTGGCTACATGGAAGATTCAAGAGTGCCAAAAACCTGGAGACCTTCCTCAAAGTTGCTTCTCATATACTGGCAGCAGCCCACATCCCTAAAGCAGCTACTCAGCTGCTCCAGTAGATTCCACCATAGAGTCAATTACCAATCTCACCATGGGGAACAACTACATTCATCTGCCCAGACACTCAACCAGGCCCAGACAGATTGACAACATCCTTAACTACCACACAGTGTAGTCTCACTTCATTAAATTAATTGAGGGATGCTTCCTCCTTTCTATAATCTGGAATTGTTTGAGGAGAGTTAGTGTCAACTCTTCTTTGACTGTTTGTTAGAATTCATCAGTGAAGCTGTCTGGGCCAGAACTCTTTTGTTGGGAGTTTTATTTAATTTATTTATTTATTTTTAATTTTAATTGTATGTTGGAAGTTTTTTTTTTTTTTAATGATCATTTCAATTTCTTTGTCGTCTTCTTTTTTTCCCTTTTGATTCATTGCCTTTCCCTTCACCCAAATCAATACTTGGTTCTTACCTATCTAGCAATTTTCTTTCAGTTTCTTTTGTTATGAGTTTATTCAAATTTTCTTCTTTAGTGTGTGTTAGTTTAGGTTAGTAGTGTGTTTCTACAAATGTGTACATTTCTTCTGAATTTTCAAATTTGTTGTAGCACATTTCTTCATTGTACTCTGTTTCTATCCTTTTTATTTCAGTTGGTCCTGTTGTGACATCTCCAAATTCATTTCTTATTTGGGGCATTTACATCACCTTCTATTTCTTTGTTAGATGAAACAGTGCTTTGTCAATTTTATTAATCATTTCAAAGAGCCAAATTCTAGTCTTGTTGATTCTTTCTATTGTTTTTCTGTTTTGTGTATTTCTGCTCAAGTTTTAAGTATTTCCTTTCCTCTGGTTACTGTAGCTTTTTTTTTTTTCCCCTGCTATTTTTCTAATTCTTGGGTTAAGGTTTTGATTTTGCTTCTTTTTTCTTTTTTGATTTGTGAGTTTATTGCTATCAATTAGCCTCTGAACAATGATTTTACTGTATTCCAAAGGTTTTAGTTTTTGTGTTTTCATTCTCATTTAATTCAAAGATTTTTCTTAAATTACATTAGTTTTTATTTCTTCTATTACCCAGTAGATTTAAGTAAGATGTTATTCAGTTTCCTTGTATTTGATTTTTTTTTTCTTTACTCTTCCTATGTAATATGAGAAGATGCTTTGCATTATTCAAAGTTTTAAAGTTTATTGTGGCTTGATTCATGGGCTAACATATGGTCTAATATAGAAAATGTTCCATATGTGCTGGAAAAGAATGTAAATTGTGCTGTTTTGGATGGAGAGTTCTGTATGTCTATGAAGTCAAGTCAGTTATTTTATTTATAGCTTTTCTGAGCTTTTGTTGGCTTTCTTTCTAGTTGTTTTGTTCTTCACCGAAAGTGGTACATTAAAGTCTTCTGCAATTATTGTGGGAATGTCTCTCTTTTCCATTTTGTTGAAGTTTCATTGGGGTATTTTGAGGCTCTTTCATTGAGCCTATAGATATTCATTATGATTTTGTTGCCTTGTTCAATTCATCCTTTAATCATTTTACATTGTCTTTCCTTGACAATTTTCCTGCTTTTTGCTTAAACTCTATTTTATCAGAAATTAATAATTGCTCTTTTTTGATTGTAAGTTGCTTGATATGTGTTTTTCTAGACTTTGATTTTTAGCTTATTTTTGTCCTTGTGTCAAAGGTGTGTCTCTTCTAGGTAGTATACTGATGGTCTTGTTTTCTTATCTATTCTGCTATTGTATATCTCTTGATTAAAAATTCAATCCATTTATATTCTAGGTAATTGTTGTTAGATATGAATTTATTGCAGTCATTTGTGTGTGTGTGTTGTTGTTGTTATGTGTGTGTGTAGTGTTGCTGATTTCGTTGTTCCATAAATTTTTTCTGTGCTGATTTCATTTTGTTTTTGGAATTTCTTATAATGTCCTTTAGTTCTTTCAGTGCTTATTAGATCTTTATGATATTTCCCTTTTGTGCTTGGATGAGTTTTACTAATTTTCTTTGAAGTTACCCTGTAATTCATTTTTTTTTTTTTCCCCAAGATGAAAATATTTCATTCTATCTTGAACTCATCTTGACTTACTCTCTATTTGGAAGTCTTATAACTGCACTATGTATTCTCTCTCGTATTTATCTTCACTTATTAATTCATATCTTTATTACAAATTTCAATCTAATTTATTTATTTTTCTTTGGATATTTGTGCAGCTGGGTTTGTTTCTGAATGATGCTTTCACATATGTTAATCTTATGTTGTTGTCTGCCATGGTTGGTTCTCTATCCAAAGAACTTCCTTTAGCATTTATTGTAAAATTGGACTGTTTTTTACAAATTTTCTTTTTGTTTATCTGTGAATGTCTTAATTTCACCATCATAATTCAAGGACATTTTGCTTGGTTTATAATTCTTGGTACTAATTTTTTTTTTTTTTTCTCAGAGTTTTATATATATCATCCCATGGGTTTCTTACCTGCATGATTCCTGTCAAGAAATCAGACCTTAGCATTATTATTTATCCTGTGGAGGTAACTCTGCTGTTGCTCAGAGATACTTTCAAGACTGTTTAATTGACTTTGGTGTTAGTAAGTTTTCTTATGTTAAATCTTAATGATTTTCTTTTGGGGTCTATCCTGTTTAGAATTCATTGAGTTTTTTGAATGCATCTCTTCTTATCTTTAATGGTATTAGGGAAAATTTCTTCCAACAAAATTTAAAAATTTTCTCTGCTCTCCCCCCCCCCCAGGAGGGGAGCTCTTCCTGTTCTGGAATTTCAAGGAAACATAAATTATTCATTCTGATTCTATCCCACATAATTCTTAGGCTTTTTTTTTTTTTTTTAATTCTTTTTTTTCTGATTGTTTCTCAAATACTTTAGTATTGAGAGATCTATCTTCTATATCACTAATTCTGTTTTCCATTGATTCAATTCTATTTGTTTGCCCTTTCAATGAATTATCTACTCCTGAAGTTTTAATATTAATCTTCTGGAATTTTTTTTGCTGTTTTATTATAGTTTCTATTTTTTAAATTTTTTTGTGAGTTTGTTCTTTTAATGGTTTCATGAATTATTTGAGTTTTGTCTGTTTTCCTTGATTTTGTCTGTTTTTCCCATTATCTTTCTTACAAACCATTGAAGGTATCTAAATAGAATTATTTTGAATTACTTATTAAGTCATTTCAAAGCCATTTATTCCTCAAGAAGGTTTGTGGCTCTGTATTTTGGTAATTATATTGAGCTTCCCAGTTTAATTTGTGTTGAACTCAGATTGTCTGCTCTCTCAGAGACATTGAGGTGACTTTTGTGTTTGTAATTAATTAATGATTTTATATTGGTGTATTTTGTCTATTTTGTCTAGGTTTTTTTTTTTTTTTTTACTTTATTTTGTTTTGATATATCCACATGAGTGTGGTGAGTGTGCCACTGTCCTTGTAGTTTGATAGAATTTAGGTACTTACAACCAATCTCCTAGTGGGTGTGAAAGAGAATGGAATTTTGTCCAGTTATCAGCTGTTTGTGCAGAGTGGTTGAGGTCAAGTTGGACTGGTAATTCCTGCCATCTGTCCTTGATCAGATGGTACGGGGGGGCGGGGGGTTGCACTCACTCAGTAACGGAGGCTACAGGAGTTGTGGGTGTGTTTGTGTAGTACAGACACAGTTTCTGTCTTTTGTTAGGTAAAGCAAAAACAAAAAGAAAATTAACTTGAAAAAGAAAAGCAACAACAACAAATACAAAAAAAGAAGAAAGAAATGCTAGTGAAAAAAGAGAAAAATAGATAAAAATAAATAAACGGTTTGAAGAAAAAGAAAAGAGTTGAAAAGGAAAAACAAAAATAGAAAAAGAAAAAAAAAGAAAATGGAATAGAAAAGATAAAAATAATATAAAAAGAACAAGAAGATGAAAAAGAAAAAGTAAGGAAAAGCAAAGAAAGAAAAAAGAAAGGAGAAAACTTGAAAATAAGGCACCCAGTTGGAGGTCCTACTGGCCAAAAAGGAGGTGAGAGAGAGGGCAACCAGTATGAGTCAGTGGGCTTTGCCAGCCAAGGAGGCAGCATGGAGTGTGGTATCTGGTCTGGCATGGTACTTCTGCTGGCCTAGGAGGTAGCTGTGGGGTGCACTCTCCTGTCATGGATGGCATTTCTGCTGGCTTAGAAGGCAGCTGGGAGCAGGTTGCCCAGTCCATGACATTGTATTTGGCTGACTTGAAGATGTGGAGAACTCTTTGCTTCAAATGCAAAGGCTACATGTATGCAGTGGCTTATCCATGAGGACATGACTCTGACCTCAGGCAGAGCATGGACAGGGTGTGTGTAGTCACTGGTTGTCAGATGGATAATAGTGCAGGATGGCCACACTACTGGTCATAGGAAAGTGGTAGAGAGCAAGGGAAAAATCTCACATTTTTTGTTCACCAGCCACCCGTGTGGGCATGGGTACAGTCCTGGGTGAATGGAGCTGACAATCAGGTTCCTACCATAATTGGTACGCTGCATGTAATCGTTCAAAATGGCCATACTGTATCTAGCCAGCTGGAAATTCACCACTCTGTTTCCTTGTTCATTATTTTCATTCAGTTTCTTCCTGTAATCATTATTTTATCTACTTCTTTTTTCATTCATTTGAAATTCAGGGCTCCATAACTATTATCTGGAGCTCTGGTAGTATAATGCCTAAGGCACTTGACTGCTAACAAGAAAGTGGCAGTTCAAACCCACCAACCACTCCTTGGAAGGAAGGTTGGGCAATCTACTTCTATAGAGATACTGTCTCAGAAACCAAATGAGAGGTCGCTATGAGTCAGGTCCAACTCGATGGCGCATAACAGCAACAACAACATAACTATTATCTGCATCTGTTTCATTTGGTTTCTTAGATCTTTGTTTTAGAGGGTCTGGGTACTATAATTTTATAGTAAGAAAATATATGATTTACTCTGAGAAGCTTTGAAGAAGATATTTCTAATCATATATAAATTTATGTTAAATGCCTTTTAAATCTGTCAAAGTTACAGTATATGGTTCTATACCTTCTTTAAAAAATACTAATTATTATTCTTTTAGAAAGTAAAGAGATATGTATTGCATATTTTTTCCTGTAAAATGTTTACCTAATTTCTCCATTGTAATTTTCAACAATTTATGCAAATATGATACCAATTAATGTGATCTAATTAAGTCACTTGATTTTTGTGTCAAAAATTCTGAGAATTTATGTAGTCTCTTTAATCTTCAGATACTTAACTGTGAATTACAAACATCTCCTGCTGTGAAAAATCTCAAGACCTGCTCCCAGTGGGTTTAGCCAATGCTCCTGCTGTTGCTGGCAGCTATATTTATCATTCACTAAATATGTTAGAGTCAGTGTAATCTGTTGATGACCAAATGTTTCCTGGGGAGCTTCAGTTTTCTAAATAAATTACTTTTGTTAAGTGTTAATTGTGGGGTTTTCTTTATAGACCCGAGAGAATATAATAATATATCTTGAGTGTTTACTTTCGTGAAATCTGAACTATGGGTTACTTTCTGCTTATTTGCTATTTATGGTTCCTAATTGAATATAAGTACCTCTCATGGTGTAGTGGATAAGGCATTTGGCTGCTAACCAGGTCAGTAGTTCAAATGCACCAGCCACTCTGCGAAAGGAAAATGGTGTAATCTACTTCTGTAAAGATTTGCAACTTGGAAACCCACTGTGGGTCGCTGAGTCAGAAGTAACTCAATGTCAGTGAGGTTTTTTTTTTTGTTTGTTTGTTTGGTTGGTTTTTGGTTTTTGGTAAGTGATAAATAGCCAGTAAATATTCTTTGTCCCTGAAATTTTCTCTTACCTGTTTTCCTCTAGGAAGTAAGGACCTTACCCTTTATGACAATGTCAAATGTTAAAGATGATACTAATGCTAAAATAAAATTGTTCAGCAAAATCATATCCTGATGTTGCTATTTTTTATAAATATATATGGTCTTCATCACACATTTTTTAATTAAAATATCATATCAAGTTTATATATTACATTTAGACTCTCAAATATTCAGGGAGGTGAGAGGGTTGGTGTATTCTATTTATTCAGAGAATAAATACAACACCTTCAATTTGGGGGAAAAAATAAAAATAAAGGCTTTATTTACTTATTTATGTTTGCTTGTCTTTGGAAGCACTATTTTCAAATATATCTTCCCTTCTATTTATATATTGTGATAACCAGGTTGGAGGAAAAAAAAAAAACATATTTATATGTTTTTGATCTTTTCCTTCAGTTTATGTGTCCTGGAACAAAATATTTAAAAACAAAATGTCATGGTAACACTGCAGCAAATGGATAGATTATGACAGAGGACTACTGGGAAACAGGAGAGTACACTTGTACTTGGCAGTGCAAGTACATTTCCCATGAAAGTAGAAAAACCGTAAAGCTTTTTGTTTGGTAAGAGTGCAGAATGAGAAACCATTTGACTCCTGTACAAAACACTCCATGTTTCTTGGAATCACTGTGTATATCTCAATTTCATTCTGGTGGGGGATGGAGGATGAATTTGGCTATTATTTTAGGTAACATAAAAGGGTAGAATTGAAGAGTTCCAGCTTTCACTAGCTCCTACTGACAGTAAAATGGAAAAATGAGTGGCTAGAATTTACAACCTCTTACTTGTAACAGGCTGTGACTGCTGCAAGGACAGAGCGGTAATCAGCTTGTCAGGAGTGTGCAGCTGAGAATACCAACATCTAATCCCTTCCATTGAGTTGGAAGACATTTTAGGATACAGAGAAGTATTATTTGGATTTAAAAATCTATGTTGTGTAAATTCAAAGTGAGTTTGTTGCAAAGACCATGTAAGAAGGTGTTTAGAAAGATTAGTGGTTAATTTTCATATATAAATGCCATGTAAAGAAACATAAAACTGGACATTACGGTATTAAAGTGCAAGGTCAGAGTTGATAAAACAGTAGAACTATTCAGGACAAATAATCTTAATATTGATTACTTAAGATGCTAAGTGTTTTACTCCAAACATGATTCACATTCCATAACATAATGAAACACATTCTTCATTACCTCAGCATAGAGTATACTTTTCAAAACTTCAAAGATAATATTGAAATGGTTTTATTTTATGAAGTCTATACAGAACTATAATGAAGTTTACAATTGGTCATTGAAGATTCTTAATTCCACTTTATAAGTCATTCAAAGGAGTTTTTGGGAATGGCACACATTATTTAGGGTTGCTCTAAGTCAGAACCAACTGGAAGGGACCTAACAACAAACACACTACCAACTGAATGCTGGCTGTTCTAATCTACCCAGAGATTCATCTTGTGGTCTTCTTTTGATAAGTCACAGCCTTGAAAAGTGTATGGATCACAGTTATACTTTGCAAAGCATAGGATCACTATAATTTCTAATAAACTCAGGGCAACTGTTGTGTAATCGTTCTGTTATTACTGTATTCTCTCACAAAATGAGCACAAGGTCTGCTCGAATTTAAGCTGCATGTTATCAATTATTTCTAAGTCACATTTTAATAAAAATTGTAAATCCTCTACACTTAATAAACTAATTGAACATATTCTGTAATTTATTACTGATATTTTCACATTTAATAATAGCTACAGCCTTAAAATAAAGAATGAATTGTGCAGTTTGACATGCCTCTTACAATTGACATTTAGTTTAATATATATTTGGGTAATTACTCCTAAATGTTTTTATATTCCATCATTATTTTTATTTTAAAGAAAGAGAAAATTTAGATATAGTATTTACAAATGTAAAAAAATGCAAGTAATTAAGGGTTATTAAACAAAAACAACAATATAAATTTACTCTCTGACAGAGCGATGCTAACAGAATTTACTGTCTAAAGCATAATTAAAAAGAAATTTTTAACTGATTCTGAGCTTGTTCAAAAGGTTGTGATCCCAAAAGTTTAGTAACGTGAGAATGCATCTGTGTCAACTGGTTTTAGTTTTTGGTTCTTTATTTACTTATGGCTTACAAGCATCTATAAATGTGTGAGACATTTTCCTAAGATACATTTCTCTTTTTCTCTTTCTATATATAAGCTTTACTGGTTTTGCTTCTCTAGAGAACCCAGTCTAACACATTTGGCACTGGGAGTGCTTCTAGAGAGACAAAATCATAAGGATGGGATTCCCAAATTGGTTCTCCAATTTGATTAATTGTAAAGGCACTGGTGACCCTGACTCCATTAGTAAAGAGTGACCTGCTAATCCATGGCAAGAGGTGGCAACATTAATATCCAAATTAGCATCACCAATAGATCAAGTATTTGTGAGAAGTGAAGCTCTGGGTGATTGCATATTTCATACTTTTCTGCAATTTTTTCAGAATGAGTAGTAGACCAAAGCTGGTTGTTTGGTCCTACTTACCCTAGACAAAGTGGTGAAAGAGTGAAATAAATTCAGGTCTGCTGAATCACAGCTTAAGCACCCCATAAAAGACCACAACATTTCCAGTTGTGCTCTGAAAGAAAGCCTTATTTCTTCTAGTAACATAGCTGATATTGCTGAAAACCAAACCCAGAGTCTTATTGTAAGGGTAGCTGAATTCCAATGCCAGTTAAATTGCCAATCAAGAATGGTGTCTGAAGTTAAAGTGATGGTGTTGATTGGGAAAATATGGGATCCTGAAAACTGGAAAGGGGACATATGGACAGATAGTCAGGAAGATCAGAATATGGAGCCTGTAAATTCTGTTGAATCCCTCCTGTTTGAAAGGATTACTGTAAAACCATTATCCCCTCCACCTCAGTTTGATGGGATTAATCCAACTGTTTGCTGGGTCATTGCCTGAGGCAGAGACCAAGGAAGACATTGCTGAATGTTCTCCAGAAGTGCCCCAACTACCCTTTGTTACTGCTAGACCTATAACTAAAGTTAAGTTAAAGTGAGTCCCAAAAGGTGAAATACAAAGTGTGACTGAAGAGATGATATGCTACACCCCAAAAGATCTACTTGATTTTGCTAACATTTACAGACAGAAACCTGGAGAATATGTATTGGAGTGGCTACATAGGGTATAAAATAATAGTACAAGGAATGTTACATTGCATCTATCTGAGTTTATTGACTTAGGACCACCACATATGGATTCTTCATTTAATGTTTCAGCTTGAGAGGTTAGGAAAGGAACTAATAGTTTATTTGGTTGGCTTACTGAAGCATGGATTACGTGGTGGCCTACCTTAAGCCAAGTTGAAATACCACATCTGCCTTTGTATAATGTAGAAGAAGGTATCCAGAGGCTTAGAGAAATTGGCCTGTTAGAATGGATTTATCAGATTAGATCCCTAGAACCAGAAAGGGAGAGTCCAGAGGACACACCTTTCAACAATGTTGTTGTTGTTGTTATGTGCCATCGAGTCAAACCCGACTCATAGCGACCCCTCCTTGGGTTTCCGAGGCAGTATCACTACGGAAGTAGGATTGCCCAACCTTCCTTCCGAGGAGTGGCTGGTGGGTTTGAACCGCCAGCCGTCTGGTTAGCAGGCAAGTGTCTTAGCCACTATGCTACCAGAGCTCCCTTTCAACAATAGGGTGAGGAATAAATTTGTGAAGGGAGATCCAGCATCCTTGAAGACTGCTGTTATTGCTATTTTATGTAAGCCAGATTTGACAGTGGGAACTGCCCTAAATTAACTAAGACACTTAACTATAATGGGGCTGATTGGATGCTGTGGTAATAGGGGCCAAGTGGCAGCAGTTAATCAACAAAGGCAAGGTGGGTGTGGTTACCATAATGGACAGTACAGTCGGAACAACAATCACAATATACTGACTCATGTGGAATTGTGGCATTGGCTACTTGCGCATGGTGTTCCTAGTAGTGAAATACATGGCAAGCCTACTAAATATTTACTTGATCTGTATAGACAGAAGAATTCTAGGTTACATGAACAGCAGCCTAGATTAAATGACCAGAATACAGAGCCACAGCCTCTCAGTCAATTCCCAGACTTGAGTCAATTTGCAGACCCACAACCCCTTGAATGAAGTGTCCCTTTGAGGAAGGAATCTACTACATTGCCAAAAATCTATAATGTCAATCTTTCTCCCAGCCTTCCCCAAAGGGATCTGAGGCCTTTTATGAGTGACTGTTCATTGGGGAGAAGAAAATAATCAGAATTTTCAGGGATTACTGGACACTGGATCTGAAATGACACTAATTCCAGGAGACCCAAAGTGTCATTGTGGCCCACCAGTCAGAATAGCGGCATACGGAGGCCAAGTTATTGATGGAGTCTTAGCTAAATTGCATCTCACAGTGGGTCCAGTGTGTCCCCAAACCCATCCTGTAGTGATTTCCCAAGTTCCAGAATGCATAATTGGAATAGATATACTGAGCAATTGGCAGAATTGGGTCCCTGACATGTGGAGTGAGGACTATCATGGCAGCGTGGTAGGAAAAACCAAGTGGAAGCCATTAGAACTGCCTCTACCTAGAAACATAGTAAACCAAAAGCAATATCACATCCTTGAAAGGGTTGCAGAGATTACTGCCACTACCAAGGATTTGAAGGATGTAGGGGTGGTGATTCCTACCACACCCTTATTTAATTCACCTATTTGGCCTATGCAAAAAATAGAAGGATCTTGGAGAATGACAGTAGATTATAGTAAACTTAATCAGTGGTGACTTCAATTGCAGCTGCTATTCCTGATGTGGTTTCATTGCTTGAGCAAATTAGTACATCTCCTGGTCCTTGGTATGCAGCTATTGATCTGGCCAATGCCTTTTTCTCAATACCAATTTAAAGGACCATCAGAAGCAGTTTGGCTCCAGCTGGCAAGGCCAACAGTGCTTCCTTAGGGATATATCAACTCCCCTGCAAATACCACAATTTAGTCCGTAGGGATCTTGATCCCCTGTCCCTTCCACAGGACTTCACATTGGTCCACTTATAGAGAACATTATGTTGATTGGACCTAGCAAAGAAGAAGTATCAATGACTCTAGATTTATTGGTGATACATATCCATGCTAGAGGTTGGAAAATTAACCCAACAACAATTCAGGCACATTCCACCTCAGTGAAAATTCTAGGGGTCCAATGGTGTGGGGCATGTTGAGATATTCCTACTAAAGTGAAGGGTAAGTTATTGTATCTGGTTTCCGCCACAACTAAAAGGGAGGCAAAACATCTAGTGGGCCTATTTGGATTTTGATGGCAACATATCCCTCTTTTGGATGTGTTGATGTGGTCTATTTATCAAGTGACTCAGAAATCTGCTACTTTTGAGTGGGGCCCAGAACAACAGAAGGCTCTGCAACAGGTTCAGGCTGCCGTTCAGGCTGCTCTGCCACTTGGGTCATATGATCCAGCTGATCCAATGGTGCTTGAAGTGTCTGTAGTAGATAGAGATACTGGTCGGAGTCTTGGCAGCTCCCTATTGGTGAACTGTAAAGAAGAGCCTTGGAATTTTGGAGCAAAGCCCTGCCATCCTCTGCAGATAACTACTCTCTTTTTGGGAAACAGCTTTTAGATTGTTACTGGGCTTTAGTAGAGACTGAACACCTAACCATGGACCACCAAGTCACCATGAGGCCTGAGCTACCCATCATGAACTGGGTGTTGTCTGACCCACAGAGTCATAAAGTTGGACGTGCACAGCAGCACTCCATCATTAAATGGAAGCGGTATATCAGAGATCGGGCTCAAACAGGACCTGAAGGCACAAGTAAGTTGCATGAGGAAGTGGCCCAAATGCCTATGGTCTCCACTCCAGTCACATTACCTTCCCTCTCCCAGTCTGCACCTATGGCCTCATGGGGAGTTCCTTATGATCAGTTGACTGAGAAAGATAAAACTTGTGTCTGGTTTACAGATGGCTCTCTGTGATATGCAGGCACCACTTGAAAGTGGACAGCAGCAGCACTGCAGCCCCCTTCTGGAACTTCCTTGAAGGACAGTGGTGAAGGGAAATCCTCCCAATGGGCAGAACTTCGAGCCATCCATATGGCTGTTCACTTTACATGGAATAAGATATGGCCAGATGTTTGATTATATACGGATTCATGGGCTGTGGCTAATGGCTTGACTGGATGGTCTGGGACTTGGAAGGAGCATAATTGGAAAATTGGTGACAAGATGTATGGGGAAGAGGTATGTGGATAGATCTCTCTGAATGGTCCAAAGGAGTAAAGACATTTGTGTTTCATGTGAGTGCCCACCAAAAGGTGACGTCGGCAGTGGAGGACTTTAACAATCAGGTGGGTAGGATGAAACATTCAGTGGGAACCAGCCATCCTTTTTCCCCAGCTACTCCTGTCATTACTGAATGGGCCCATGAACAAAGTTGTCATGGTGACAAGGATGGAGGTTATGCATGGGCTCAGCAACATGGACTCCCACTTACCGAGGTTTATTAGGCTACCACCACTGCTGAGTGCACAATATGCCAGCAGCAGAGACCAACACTGAATTTGGGATATGGAACCATTCTTCGAGGTGATCAGCCAGCAGCATGGTAGCAGTTGTATATTAGACCACTTCCATCACGGAAAGGACAGCATTTTGTTCTCACTGGAATAGATACTTATTCTGGATATGCATTTTCTTTCCCGGCATGCAATGCTTCTGCCAAAACTACCATCTGTGAACTTACAGAATGCCTTATCCTCCATCATGGTATCCTACACAACATTGCTTCAAATCAAGGGACTCACTTCACAGCAAATGAAGTGCAGCAGTGGACCTATGCCCAAGGAATTTGCTGGTCTTCCTATGTTCTCCATCATCTGGAAGAAGCTGGCTTGAGAGAACAACAGAATGGCCTAATGAAAACACAGTTATGACACCAGCTAGGTTGCAATACCTTGAAGGGTTGGGGCAAAGTCCTCCAGGAGGCTGTATATGCTCTAACCCAGTGATTATTATACAGTACTGTTTCTCCAATATCCAGAATTCATGGATCCAGGAACCAAAGGTAGAAACAGGAGTGGTACCACTCACTATTACCCCTAGAGACCCACTCAAAAAATTCTTTGCTTCCTTTCCCTGCTACCCTATGCTCTGCTGATCTGGAGATCTTAGTCCCAAAGGGAGGAACACTCCCACCTGGAGAAACAATACTGATTGCATTGAACTGGAAATTAAGAATGCCACCCATCCATTTTGGCTTCCTCATGCCTCTGGATCAGCAGACAAAGAAGGTTGTTACTGTACTATCTGGTGTAATAGATCCTGATTACCAACAGGAAACTGGATTGACATTACCTAAAGGAAGTAAATAAGAATATTTCTGGAACACAAAGAATATTTCTGGAGATTCTTTAAGATGTCTCTTAGTACTACCATGGCCTATGATTAAAGTCAATGGGAAATTACAACAACCCTATTCTGATATGACTACTAATGGCCCAGACCCTTCAGGAACGAAGGTTTTCCACCAGGGAAAGAACCACGACCAGCTGAGGTGCTTGCTGAGGACAAGGGAAATACATAATGGATGGTTGAAGAAGGTAGTTCTGGGTATCAGTTAAAACCACATGAGCAGTCACAGAAACAAGGACTGTGATTGTTTTATTTCTTCATTGTATATGTGCATCAAGTATTTGTGTTTCCTTGTGTTATGAACTGTGAAATGTAAATAAGGTTAATGCGTTTTGGTTGTATAAGTGTTAGCATATCATGCTAGGTGCAAATATGACTTTATGATTGTCCTTATTTAGAGATTATATATTGTTAAGAAGATGTGTACAACTGCCAGGTTGACAAGAGGTGGACTGTGATAGTTGGAGCTGTGTGTTAACATGGCTGGACCACAATTCTGTGTGGTTTAAGCTATTGTGATATAGGTTGTTCCCATGATGGGATCAGATGTATATGTTTTGAGCTGCCAGTTTATTGAAAGGAGTTTCCCTAGGGGTGTGGCCTGCTTCCAGTATATTTGTGGACATCTTAGGAAGATAGACACTCTTCTGTGGATCAGGATTCTGTTGTGCTGCCTACAACAGTCCGTGAGTGAACAATCCACCATTCGGCCTTGAGATCTTGGATTCATAATTCGTTGGAATCAACAGCCAGTATACTGCCTGCCAACATTGAGCTCCTCTGCCCCTGCAGCTGCGTGAGTCAGGAAAAGCCTCCAGCTTGACATTTGATCCAAGAACTTGGGATTTGCCAGCTTCTATAAGTGTGTGAGCCATTTTCCTAAGATTAATTTTGCTCTCTCTCTTTCTATATATAAGCTTTACTGGTTTTCCTTCTCTAGAAAACTCAGTCTAACATTGCAACTGAAAAGATCATGGCTTGTGTTAAGAGCTCCTTAGTCTTCAATATAGTCTTTGCTCTTTAACATTTCAAAGAAGTCCCTTGTAGCAAATTTGCCAAACTCACTGCTATTGAGTTTGATCCAACTCATAATGACCCCTTCTTGGGTTTCCAAGGTGGTATCAGTACAGAAGTAAATTGCCCAATCTTCCTTCTGAGGAGTGGCTGGTGGGTTTGAACCTCCAGCCTTCTGCTTAACAGTCAAATGCCTTAGGCACTACACTACCAGAGCTCCTGTTGATATGTTGTCTGGGTTCTTGACTGCTTCTTCCATGGGTGTTGATTGAAAATACAAGTAAAATGACATCTTTGAGTTGGATCTGACCTGATAGCAGTAAGTTTGACTTTTTTTTTTTTTTTAAAAAAAAAAAAAAAAAAACCCAATGAGGGTTTCTCCATTTATTGTGATGTGGCTTATTGGTCCAGGGAGGAATTTTGTTTTCTTTATGTTGAGATATAATACATATGAAAGACTGTAGTCTTTGACCCTCATCTGTAAGTGCTTCAAGCACTCTTCATTTTCACCAAGTATGGCTGTCTCATGTGGGTATCACAAGTTGCTAATGAGTCTTCCCCTAATCCCGATTCTATATTCTTCTTTGTGTAGGCTAAATTCTTGGATTGCTCAGTATACAGATTGAAAAACTGTGGTGAAAATATACAACCTTGATGCTCACTCTTCCTAATTTTAAACCATGTAGTAGTATTCCCTTGTTCTGTTTGAACAGCAACTTCTTGGTCTATGTATTTGGTCATTATGTGCACAGGTATTCTGTAATTCCCATTCTTCTCAATGTTATCCATAATTTGTTGTGATTCACACAGTTGAATGCTTTTGCATAGTTAATGAAGCACAGATAAACATTGTTCTGGCATTATTTACTTTCATCCAAGATCAGCCTCACGTCAGCAATGATATCCCTCATTCTGTGTCATCTTCTGAATCCAGCTTGAATTTACGGAATTTTCCTGCCAATATGTTGCTGCATCTGTAATTTATTACCTGCATCAAAAATTTATTTTGTATGATATTAGTGATCTTCTTTGATAATTTCCACATTGTGTTTGAATATTATGTAAATAAATATATATATACATACATATATATATATACACATACATATATACACACATATATATATATATATATATATATATATATATATATATACACACACACATTTTACATATATATAGTATATGTATGGAGCTATGGTGGTACAGTGCCTAAGTATTTAGAAGGAAGACAGGGCAATCTACATCCACAAAGTTTTACTGCCTCCTAAACCCAAGGGGGTACTCTGATGGTGTAGTGCCTACAGCATTTGACTACTAACCAGAAGGCTGGCAGTTGTAAACCGTCAGCCACTCCTCATAAGGAAGATTGGGCAAGCTAATTTCATAGTGATACCACCTCATAAACCCAAGGGTGAGTCGTTATGAGTTGGATCTGACCTGATAGCAGTAAGTTTGGCTTTTTAAAAAAAAAAAAAAAAAACCCAATGAGGGTTTGCTATGAGTCTAAATCATCAACTGGAAGGCGGTGGTTTTGATTTTTTGGTAATCACTCTGGTAGCATAATGCCTAAGGCATTTGACTGCTAACCAGAAGGCTGGCGTTTCAAACTCACCAGATACTCCTCAGAAGGAAGACTTGGCAATCTACTTCTGTAGAGATACCACCTTGGAAACCCAAGGAGGGGTCACTGTGAGTCCTATCCCACTCAGCAACAATGAGTTTTATATATATATAAATATATAAATATATATTTATGTATATGTATATATGTATATGTATATATGTATGTATATATATGATATAAAGTCCATTGTAAAGTCTTTTATTTACCATGTATCTATGTATTTCAGGAAAATTTTACCAGGACAAGTGAATTTGACCATGGAGTAGTAAGGTAAATAAGGACTTTAAGGGATTATCTGTTCCAACTATCCTTGAAATAACTCTTGTTTTCTCTCTAGATTTGGAATGACTCCAATGCTGGGAATTAGAGACAGATAAACTTCTTTATATCACTCTTGGAAACCCCAACAGGCAGTTCTCGTCTGTCCTATAGTGTTGCTATGAGTTGTAATTGAGTTGTTAGCAATGAGTTTTAAAAACATTTTTTTTTTTGTCATACTAAAATCAGGTCTCTCTTGTAACATTCATCTCTTGAGCTTCTCAAATAGCTTCAGCAAAACTTTAATCAAGATGGTAAGAGGTCATTTGGGAGCTCTGGTAGCATAGTGGCTAAGACACTTGCCTGCTAACCAGACGGCTGGCGGTTCAAACCCACCAGCCACTCCTCGGAAGGAAGGTTGGGCAATCCTACTTCCATAGTGATACTGCCTCGGAAACCCAAGGAGGGGTCTCTATGAGTCGGGTTTGACTCGACGGCACATAACAACAACAACAACAAGAGGTCATTTACTGTGAATAAACATGGAAATGTAAAAAATAAAATTTCCAAAGTTTATCATGAATTTTTATGGCATCAACTTTAGAGCTATTTCTCTGTCCACCTTATATAGTTTTCCCTATTTTTCAAGTGAATTCAGTATTCATGGAAAATGCCAAGATATCAAGCTAAGTTGACACATCTTCTATTTTTATATACAATAACTACAGCATTCTCTATTCCATTCTCAATCAATGCCTCAGGCCTGAGCTGGAGAAACCACCTATGGAGATCAGAATGTTTTAAGTTCTGCTGCCTCAGTTTAGATGTCAGAAGGGTGCTAATTATGTCAACTTTTGTCCAGAAAACATGTAAGTATTTTATGCAGACCATCTGATTGTAATAGTCAAATGACATCAACTTGAGTCCTAAATCATTTCACCTAGATATGAATCAGAGATGCCAAAAAAGAAAGTATAGATTTTCCACTTCTAACATAACTCTGCTTTTTTTGTTTTAAATTTCCATGAATTTTTGAAAGCTCATTTCAGTCTTTCTATAATCAGTACCTCTCACATTTTAACAGAGTTAAAAGACATATGAAGAATATATTAAATATGAGGCATGCAACGTGCTAAAATTCTGGTGTAAAAATTATACAATAGATACAAGATGTCTAGGACATTTATTTAGGACACTTATTTATATAGTCAGTCAAGTAAGTTTGTTGTTTTTCTACCACTTTCTGATTAATTAAGTTCTAGAAAATAGCAAGTGTTTGGACACATAGCTCTACAAGTTGTAGACTTTATGATGGTACTTTAAAAATAGTTGTGATGTTGTTGTTATGTGCCGTCAAGTCGGACCCGACTCATAGTGACCCCTCCTTGGGTGTGTGAACCTAATTGTGTTATTGATAGAAAGATTGAATGATTAAACAGCAACCATTTACACTCTAACCAGAAATAGTAGTCCACGTTTAACATTTACATCACATTAATAAATAATACTTAATAAAAAATAATGAAATAATTGTATTTTTAGTATATATTTAAATAAAACAAAATCAGAGAGAGATAAATGATTTGAAACTCAAGTTATGATGATGAGAATGCTTGTTTTTCTATATATAAATGCTTATAGCTCTATAAATATGGTATATTCACTGTAAGATTAAATAATTATGCCTTTAGAGACACAGTAACAAAAGTAAGAAAATGCTAAAATATATGAGCTCCTCAAAATTCTTAAAAATGAGACTGAATAAAAAATTTAAATTTTTCAAAAATGAAAACCTAAATATCATTAATGCATCATTTTCACAAAATAAAGTTTTCCTTTATTTTGCTAGAGTTTTAAGTGACTAGATGTTAGTAAAAGGAACAGCAAACAGTCTTAGAAAATCAAAAATAATGAATTTCATAATAAGGAGTTTGTATATTATCTAAATAGTAATCCAGTGGCATAGTGGATAAAGCACTTGACTGTTAACTGGAAGGTCAGTGGTTCAAACCCACCAGTTCCTCCACAAAAGGAAGATTGGGCAATCTACTTCTATGAAGATTTCCAACCTTGGAAGCCCAAGGGTGTTGCTATAAGTCAGAAATGACTTGATCGTAGTGAGTTTTTTTTTTTTTTTTTTTTTTTTTTAATATTATCTATATTATCTAAATGAACTACTTAGATTTTGAGATAGTTGAAGTACTTCCATTTTGTGATGTTATATTTAAGTCTATTTCCTGATTAGAAAATCAGATTATAGGACACAGAAAAACATTCAAATTTCTTGTGTTAATATGCTTTTATTTTAAGGATATATGCTCAAATAGGAAGAGCAAGAAGAGTTTCAGCAGCATTACCACACCTACTATAATTAGAATATTTTTCAAGATGTATCAATAGTTTCAATTACATCAGAGTTCCTTTGAAAACTGCAGAACATCAGCTGTAATAGTCTGCTTCTGACCAGCTAGTCTCAAAATTCACATGTATAAGTAGGAATTTGAGCACTAGAATCAAATACATTTAAATGAAACTATCACTTAGGCATTTTAGTTAACCTTTCTAATTGTCATTATTCTCATCCATTAGAATATACTAATGAAACCTACTAAATTGAAGTGCAGTTACCTTAAGTGAGATGTAGCTCACATGAAATATATATTAGCTCTGATTAGTATAAGAGCATTCCATCATAATCATGACTCACTTTTCTATCTTTGTAGTTCTTCTTGAAGCTACTTTTTCATTACTTCTTTCCAATTTTAACCCATCCTATTGTCAGGGACTCTCCAAAATGCCCTTATTTAAGAATATTATCTTAAAACAGGTGTGTATATGTATTACACATATTATTCATGAAGGATTACCACTGTATTTGTGAATTTTCTGTATGAAATTCTTCCTGTGTCATGTAGTAAAAGCATGGTATAAGCTTTGTCTGAATATTTTCATTCTCCCTCTGGAAATCACATCAGAGAAAAATGTTTCAAGATTTTACTAAATATAGCTTATATGAAATTACAACATCAGAACGTTTGTTTAATTTCAATTATGTATAAGTATGGAAAAACACAGGGAGAAAGCTTGCGGGGCAGGAGTGCATGGGAGGGATGCACACAGGGAAGAGGTAACTATAGAGAGGAAGTTGGAGGGGAGTTGTTGCATTGTGGGAAATTACAGTCAATGCCATGAGACAAAGTATATGTGCACTGCTGTATGGAAAATGAATTTGCTCTGTAAACTTTCACCCCAATCACAGTAAAAATTTAAAAAAAAAAAAAAAAAAATTTAAAAAAAAAAAAAAAAAAAGGAGTGGCACATAGTGGAAGAGGAACCCTGAACTTAGAAAAAGCTAATATTTTATAATGGGCAGTAAATCCACCTGACTTTTGCCTAGGAAGGAGATAGTATCTTTATTTTGTAGGTGGCAAATGAACTTGTCCTTTGCTCCAGAGGAAGCTACTGTCTATATCTTCCAAGGCTGTTATCTGTACAAACATCCTTGAAAAGAAAGTTTAGAACAAAATACCAGTGCCTATTTTCATAAAATATGTAAAAACATGGCAGACCTCTCTTTCTTCCAAAAATATCTAACGAAATTACTGATATACCCAAACACTTTCTAAATTTCCTACTAGAAATATGTTAAAATTCTACCTGGCCTTTACTAAGAATGGTAAAAATACTCTTATAATTAATTAAATTGCTAGTCACATTTCTGTTACATATAGCTTATATATGGGTAATCCACTTCCATAGTGATACTGCCTTGGAAACCCAAGGAGGGGTCACTATGAGTTGGTCCGATTCAATGGCAGTGAGTTTGGTTTATATGACAGTTAAAAAGTTGATTTCTTTAAGTTTTACTTTCAATTTTTGACTTAAGATTGTGTGTCTGTGTATGTGAATATATATATTTTTGTGTACAAACAGTACTTGCTTATCTCTTCACATTATTCATCCATGTAGTTTATATGTCTTATGTATTTATAAAATGACTATGCAAAGAATCTCATTCTGTCTCTGTAATGTAACTACTTCCCCCAGTTTTTACATTTATTTTTTTCAAATACTGATTTTCCATTTAGATAAGTTTTTCATTTTTATGAAATCAAATATGTGTTTTCTATTTGTGTATGTGTGTGTACTAGCACACTGTTATTTTAAATTGAAAATATGGCCCAATCTGATATTCAGTATTCACCTTTCTTTTCTTTTTCTTTCTTAACTTTATTTTCAAACTTGTTAGTTTAAATGATCTTGAATCTATATTTGGAATTCTTTTGTTATATGATATAAGAAATGAAAAATAATTTTAAAAATATTTTCTAGTTGTATTTACTTCATTTTTTTTGGCAGTATCTTTCTTGACTAATTATCTGAACATGTACAGTTTATAGAATAACAAAGATTTAATCTGAGATTGTCTTTCTCTTCTAGTAATTTCAGGATAAAGATATTTTCCTGTATCAATTGTAATTGTATTTCTCTAATATGAATCTTCCTGTCTAATTTTAAAAATAAGCTGGAACTATTGTTTTTTTTATCAAATTACTGTTATGCCAATTTTTTTTTTTGCATTTCTGCTTTACAACCTAAAATGTAATTGTATGACACATAATAATGAGTTTATAACAATTTCTTAGAAATGAATTCACTAATAATTAAATTATACATTAAAATATGAACTAGTATTATGAATTAATTAAATAAAATAGCTAATATCGTAGCTATTCATTGATTTAGTATGATTGTGGTGTTTTTGTTAAAATAATTTCTTCATTGGTATAAAGATGGAAACATTCCAATTGTCAATATAACACCATAAACTTACATTTGTTAAAGTACAAAGTGTGAGTGTGGTTTATTTTATTTCAGGCAAGTTATACATTGAAAAATGACTCTTATCACCTTAAGTAATCCTAAATTTAAGATAATTCCCAGGAATTAGTAAAGTTATACCCACTGGTATTATAAATCCCAATAAATATTTTTCCATTGAAAGTTTGAAGGGATATTAATATTTTCATTCCATATATAGTTAGAGGAAATGTGAATTATCAACCAGTAGACATCAGAAATTAATTTGGAAATAATCACTATAAACCTGTATGTACCTTATAGTCATAACTTTACAAAACCTGAGGCAAGTTATAATGTGCTCAAAAAAAAAAAAAAAAAAAGCATGATTACTGAGAGACATGATTGATCGGATTCTTGTATCTGAAAATTACCCTTGACTGGAAAAACCTGGTTCATTCCCAATGCTGTCCACATCATGAATTCAGGGAACAATTTTCCTCCTTTGATTTCTTTGTCAAGTACAAAGGTAAGGGAAAAAGTACTCTTAATAATGTTGAGAAATTAAGCTAAATATTTAAACTTTTTTCTGAGGTATAATTTTTTATATCATTTTAACCTTACAAATATCTACTCATTCTTTTTGTGTTTATGCACCTATTCATCTGGTAATTTGCATAAATTATTTTCCTACCATGTTTACAAAGTAATAACCATTATTCTATCCTGAGGAGTTCCTTTTATGTGGCATAAATTTGGGGATTCTTCAGTTGTAATCAAGAAATGGAAAATAGACTAGAGGCAAAAATGCATTAGAGCATCCATATACAATAAATTGCATATATATTTAATAAGATAATTCATTCCACATGAATGCATTTCCTTTTCATTGTTATGTTGTATAGGCTATCTTTCTCACCTTTCAGCATTTTTTTTCAATTTCATATTTGGGAAGCATGGCTGAGAGACTGAGAAAAGAAAGAAACAGTAGACTTTTCTCTCCTGTCAGCTTTAGTCTTGCCATGCACTTCCTATCTAATATTTCCCAGTAATATTGATACCAAGAAAAAGAACACTCAGGAGACACACTACCTTATTCTTACAGAAATATGACTTTTGCTAAAACTTTAAAAGCATAGAAATATCAGATTCAATATTGTTATGTTAGGCTTAATTTAAGAATTATACTTGTGGAGGAGTAAAGAGAATATTTTGGTTAAATATGTACTATTCAAATCCCCATATAGTTTCATTAAAAAATATTCATTAGTTAGATTGCTAAGGGAAATTTAATACAATGCATCACTGATTAGATATAATTTATCAATTATAAAACATAACTGCTATGTTGCAATATATTTTATTTTCAATGTCTAATAATTAATATACAATTCCAGCTGCATTTTTTTTTTATGAAATGCAGCATTTGGGGAATTAAAAGATTACTTTTCTAAGATTAGCTAGAAATAAGCTCTTCAAAGAGACTTCTACCTGAGCCTCAATGTTGAAAGACTTTTTTTTAGTAGTTTACAAAATATAAACATTTTATGAGACCGTTATTGTGAAAAGTCAAGAAAAGGTTTACACACAGAAAAAATATTCTTTGAAAGTTACCAGGAATGAGTGAGTAAGAAACCTAACTAACTAGAGGGTTGTTGTTGTTATGTGCCATCGAGCCGGACCTGACTCATAGAGACCCCTCCTTGGGTTTCTGAGGCAGTATCACTAGGGAAGTAGATCGCCCAACCTTCCTTCTGAGGAGTGGCTGGTGGGTTTGAACTGCTAGCCTTCTGGTTAGCAGTCAAATGCCTTAGGCATTATGTTACCAGAGCTCTTAACTAGTGGGTAGACATGCATTAAAATAAAACTAATAATAATAATAATAAACTTTTTGTACATAGGTTATTAATATGTACTACTCTACCTGAAATCTTCATAGGTGGACCTAATAAAAGTTCAATGCTCAATAACATCAGTGTCTAAGTTAGTGGGTAGAGAAGGGTTAGGACTAAAATATATTATTTCATATGCATTTCTCATAGATTCAGTCTCCTATCCATCTTGAGATACCACTGTCCTCAGGAGAGGGCCTTTAAGATTGTTGTGGAAGACAAAGAAAAAGAAGAATCACATATGGTATACAACAACTTTCCTTCCTTTCCACTGGCCAGAAGTCATCAAATGAATCTGTGTAGATATAAGGGAGATGTGTCTTTGATTTGTCATGGAAATAAGTTTTCCTGAGGCACAGAGGGATTGAAAAGCAGAGATAAACAGAGATATAGCATGTACATTTCAATACTGATATCAGAGGAGGGAAGCTTTTCTCATTAAACCAAAACAAAATCCCTATAAACATGTGTTGTTCTAGTTGAAAGACATTTAAAAGACAAAGGCTTACAAAAATGAATGGAGAAATTTATTTGTGGACAAAGATTATTGAGTGATAAATCACAAATTATTGTGTACCATAATGTATTTTATAACAAAATCTCTCCTTTAAATCTCTAAGAACTCTCTTCTGACTCCTTATTTCCAAGTTAAGTGAGATTTCAGCATATTAAGTGTAAAAACTAGAAAGCCTTTCATTATCTGCCCAGTTTACAGGATAGATGTTGTGATTTTTATTAATAAATACAAATGAATCCTATAGTGCTGTTTCTATGTAGAGATTTTTAACTTGCTAACATGTCCAAATGGTGAGTTTAGAGTTCATTTAAAAGCCATAATCAGTGTTTTATGTCAGCTTATTCACATATTTTGAGGTGTGAATGTGTTTTGCTGGTTGAAAGGTCCTCTGACACAGCACCTGCTGCAAATGTTCACATTATCACTTTTGCCAGTGACTGTACATGGAAGAAACTAATTTCTTTAATTTATTTCTAAATCCACATTAGAGACATTATCTCACTAAGCTTCCCCAAATCCCTATTATATTTATATTACTGATGAGGTAAGTAACATTGAGAGCACTAAAGGACTTTTGCAAGGTTATATGCATAAAAATGGTACAGGAACCATCTCCAATATTGTCAGAAGCCGGGTTTAGCAATCCTATCTCTCAGCTGTGCTTCAGTTATTTTGCCCAAAGGAAAAGGTGTCCTTTTATAAGACACACCTAAGCTTTTCCCAGGAGGGAAAGAGTTTAATAGCCTCATTTTTTTAAAATACTGGTGCTTTTGAATTCCCCTTCTCCATCTCCTCCAGGAGAATGCATTATCAAATGTCTAAACTTTTTCTCTTGCCATCAATCACTCTTCTGACCCTCAGCCCTTGGTCCTATTTTAAACAAAACAATGATCTATTCTAAACAAGTAAGTACTAAAATTTCCCTTTGATCTGGTTAACCTTTATATATTAAATGCTTTGTTGTGCCCTTTTAAAAATGAAATGAACATGTGTTTTAATCATAATGTGTATGCTCATAATTTCCTTATTTCTTGACATCTTGTTTATTGAAATGGTTCCCTAAACACAGATTGAAATTTATCTACAGGAAGTTACTCTTAATTTCTTAATTACCAACTCCATTAGTTTCTACCCATTTTGTCTCTTTCTACCTTTAATTCTTTCTCCTTTCTTATTCTTTTCCTCCTTTTTTTCTCATTATTTCCCTCTCTCTCCTCCTTTGATATAATTATTTCTTGAAATATTTACATGGAAATTGAGAAACATAATTATTGGGAATAATGAAAATAAAATGATTCAAATGTAGTAGAAACATTATAAATGAAAATGAAAGTCTCCCCCCTCAGAAAACTAGTTTTTACCATTAATAATTTATATTTACCTTGTACATATTGCATGATTTTAAATACAATAACTAACCTCTAATTGCTACCTGTCTGGAAAAAAGAGATCAATTTAGGTAAAAAAATGGCAAGAAATATAAAGAAGCATTGATAACATGATAGAGGAGCTAAAAGAACAAATGACAGAAGATGAAGCAGAAGAAAATAGAAAGGGAGTAATGCAAGATCTCAGGTGTTGCTGATACTCCTTCACAAGAACCTACACATATTCAAAAGCTGCTCTGCCGTAGTAAATATGTTCACAACTGCTATTTAAAATGATATTGGCAGTAATAGTCAGAGCAACTAGACAAAGACAATGAGAGGATTACAATAAAATAGAAAAAAAAAAAAGCTTTAAAGCTACCTAACAAAGAATGAATTTTACTTTGTAGAAATTACCCAAAAAACACATGGATAAGTGACTATGAACAATAATAGAACTAGGTAAAAACAGTAGGCTATACAATCAATATACAATAATAAATAACTCTTATACAAGAATGTTCCATTTAAAAAATCACAGAAACACATATTGATTTCACCAGAAATGTGTGACAACTTTACAAGGACAACTTTAACCTTCTAAAATTAGACACATGGAAATATAAAATAGACATTAAAGATAAAAAATTAAGAAAATCCTGAAAATAGAGACAGTCTTATCAGATATTAATATATATTTTATTATGTCTAAAATTATAATATTGTGAAATTGGCTTGTTGTTATAGATTGAATTGTGTCTTCTCAGATAAATATGTATCAATGTTCTGGCCCCTATATCCATGGTTGTGATCCTATTTGGAAATAAGGCTTTTCTTTTACTATGCTAATAAGTCATGTTAGAGTAGGTCAGCCCCTAAATGAAATCATTTGTAAGTCATAAAAAGAGCAGAATAGACACAGAGTCATACGCAGGGGGGATGTAGGTGTCATGTGAGGACCAGTCAAGTGAAGGACTCCAGAAAGTTAGAAAGAGTCACACAGGCAGAGTCAACACGGCCAAGACACTCATTTAGATTTTGAGCCTCTGGAACTGTGAGAAAATAAATTTCTGTTCTTTAAAGCCATCCACCTATACTATTTCTGTTTTGCCAGCAATAGGTACAAATGAAATGAAAGTAGAAATTTGAAAACATGGGTATACAGTAATGATTATGTCTTATATCAATGGGATAGGAAAAAGGAAATTTTAATATATTTGGGATGTATTACAAAACTGGAAAGGCACTTGGTAAAAGATATAAGTGGATCCATATCTTATTGTGTGCACCAGTATAAATTTTAAATAATTAGACATTCACATGTAAGTAATGCATTACGGTAGGGGGAAAAAAAAGAAGAAGGATTTGTTATGTGAATTAGAACAAACAAAAAACTAAATGTTTTTTTTCAAAATCCAAAAACAAACAAAGACAATTTCAAATAGATTTTAAAATTCTGAATGAATGAAATTAAAAACTTGAAGTCCAAAATTCTTCCATTATCAAAAAAAACTAACTGCAAAAAAATATTTACCCTGAAGTTAAGGAAAGGTTTATCTATTGAAGGAAATTTTCTTTGTTGGTTACCAGGGGTAGGAGGGGAGGGGAGGGAACACTGTTAGATAGATAGAGATAAATATTGATTTGGGTGAAGAGAAGGGCAATGTACCAAATGTGA
>NW_006922173.1:472735-485661 GCF_000298275.1 Orycteropus afer afer
GTGGTCAATGACATGAGACAAAGTATATGTGAACTGCTGTATGGAAAGTGAATTTGCTCTGTAAATCTTCACCCAAATCACAATAAATAATAATAATAATAATAATAAATATTTACCCTGATATTACAAACATAATCCAATATATATAACATAGAAATAAATGTTAAAAATAAATAAATAGGTCAAGAAAACAATAAAAATTTTAGGACAAAAAAAGGAACAAAAAAGTTTACAGAAAAGAGAGCAAAAACAAGAATTTCCCAAGATTACTCATAAGAAAAATACAAATTAAAACTTCATTGAGATACAATTTTTCAACTATAAGTTTTCACAAATATTCAAAAAAAAATTTATCACACATCTAAGAGAAGGTTATGTAAAAGAATCCATCATCTTTGCTGCTGGAAGTAAAACATGTTCTAACTTCTATGAAGGCAAATATGCAATATTTTACAAAATTACACATCATTTTATCTTTAAAGCCAACAACCCCAAATGTAGAAATTTATCTCTCACAATTACATTATGAAAATACAAAATAATTTATGCACATTGCTATTATTTATTTTGACATTATTGTTAAAAGAAAAAGATTAAAGGCATCTCAAATGTTAATCAATAGAAGACTGGTTCAAAAAGTATGATATATCCACAATGAAATATTTTGCATTTATACAATGATATGTGGAAAATTTCCATATTCTGATATGCTGTTAATTTTAGGACATGTGGCTAAGTAAAGAAAAGTGTAATATGCAGTTGCTTTTAATTACAGAGAGATCAATCTAAAAACAGATTTGTTTAAAATAGAGCAAATTATTTCAAGTGACTTCCACAGTGTTATGCACTCTAAGAAAAACAGAATTTCAAGGAAATTATTAACTGAAATCCATAGTCTTATTGTAAGTAGCTCCGTTTTATTTATTTTTAAAATATTCAATATTTTTTATATATACATATATATATTTATTTATATATTTTAAATGTGTCATATATATATTTCATATACTCATAGATATACATAAAAACATTACATATATAGGAAGAAAATAAATAATTGTATTAATGTTGTTTAGGACCAAGACTTTCAACATAACAGAAAAGAAAATAAAATGTCCTGTTAAAAGATATGTGTTAAATCATGTCAACATAAAGAAAAACTAAAGGGACTGAAGAAAAATTTCACCTTGAGTTGCATTATTGAAGGATTCTAAGACCAAAAAGTTAAACTGTACAGGAAGCATCAAATAATAATAGTAATAATTAGAAAGAAGGAATACAAAGAGTCTCTATATCAAAAATAATTTTCAATATTCAACCATTTTAGGGAGTACCACGTTTTCAAGAACCAAGAGTATTGAATGAAGAAGTCCAAGCTGCACTGAAGGCATTCACGAAAAACTTTCTATATTAGCCAACTCTCTGCTTTTGAGTCAGTTCCAACTCACAGCTACCTCTTCTTGGGTTTCCAAAGTGGTATCTCAATGGAAATGCTTACTTATATATGCCAAGAAATTTGGAAGACAGCTACCTAGCCAAACAAATGGAAGAAATCCATATCTTTGCCCATTCCAAAGAAAAGTGATCCAACAGAATATGGAAATTATCAAGCAAAATTACTAACATAACTAACACATTACTAACAAACACATTTTGCTGAAGATAATTCAAAAAGGGTTGCAATAATACATCGACAGGGAACTGACAAAAGTTAAACGTTAATTCAGAAAAGGGCTTGGAGTGTGGGATATTATTGCTGATGACAGATGAATCTCAGCTGAAAGCAGAGAATAACAGAAAGATGTTGTGTGGTTACGTGCTGTCGAGTCACACCCGACTCATAGTGGCCCCTCCTTAGGTTTCTGAGGTGTTATCACTATGGAAGTAGATTGGCCAACCTTCCTTCCAAGGAGTGGTCAGTGGATTTGAACTGCCAGCTTTCTGGTTAGTAGTCAAGTGCCTTGGGCACTGTACTACCACCTGTGTTTAATTGATAATGCAATAACATTACACTGTGTGGATTATAGCAATTGTTAGATAGCATTGTGAAGAATAAGAATTCCAGAACATTTCATTGTACTCATAAGGAACCAGTACAAAGGCCAGAGTTACTTGTTTAAATGGGAAAAAAAGGTTTAGTGTGCTTTAATCATCAAGTTTGAAGGAAGACTCATTAACAACCTGCTATATGCATGTGACACAACTTTACTTGCTGAAAATGAAGAAGATTTGAATCACTTACTGATGAAGATCAAAGACTATAGCCTTGAGAAAGGATCATACCTCAATATAAAGAAAACATAGATCTTCACATATGGACCAATAAGCATCATCATGATAAATGGAGAAAAGATTGAAGTTGTCAAGGATTTCATTTTACTTGGATTCCAAAAGAATGCACATAGAAACTCACTGGCGTGGAGTCAAATCTAACCCACACTGACTTCTTCTTGGGTTTCTGAGGCTGTATCTCTATGGAAGTAGATTGCCCAATCTTCCTTCCCAGGAGTGGCTGGTGGGTTTGAACCACCAGCCTTCTGGTTAACAGTCAAATGCCTTAGTCACTAGGCCACCAGCTCTCCCTAAAGACTTCTTTAAAGTGTTAAAATGTGTCCCTGACTCAAGGAAGATATTTTTAGTCACCTCATATGCATCTGAAAGTAGGACAATGAATAAGGAAAGCAAAACAAGAATTGATCCCTTTGAATTAAAGTGTTTGCAAAGAATACTGAGTACACCCTAGACTTTCAGAGAAAAGAACATATCTGTCTTGGAAAACATACAACCAGAATTCTCCTTAGAAGCGAAGAAGACAAGACCTTGTCTCATATATCTTGGTCATATTATTGTAAGGTACAAGTCCCTGGAGTGGGATACGATGCTTGACAAAGTAGAGTGTCAGCAAAAAAGGAATGACCCTAAACAAGATGGATTGACCCAATGGCTGCAACAATGGGCTCAACCATAGAAAAGATTCTGAGGATGGCATGGGACCTGGCAGAATTTGGTTCAGTTGTGTATAGGGTCTTTGAGTCAGAACCAATTTGACAGCACCTAACAACAAATTTATGTTATTGTTTTTTGCCATTGAGTAGGACCCAACTCATAACGACACCCCCCTTTGGTTTCCAAGGCAGTATAACTACAGAAGTAGATTGCCCTATCTTCCTTCTGAGGAGTAGCTGATGGGTTTGAACCTCTAGGCTTCTGGTTAGCAGTCAAGTACCTTATGCACTATACTACCAGAGCTCCCAACAAATTTATATAACATGTTATAGCATGTACTTTGGACATGTTATCAGTAAGGACCAGTCCCTTGACAAGGGTAATATTTAGAAAGTAGGGGGTCAGAGAAGAGGAAAACCTCCACTTCCTTGTCAGTTTGTTGTACTCTGGTAGTTGACATGTTGCTGTGATGCAGAAAGCTATGCCACAAGTATTTCAAGTATGTTATTTGAGGAATACCCATGGAAGACATGTTTCCATGGAAGTTCCAGACTAAGAAAGACTAGGAAGATGGAAGAGTATAGGTCTTCTTCAGGAACACACACACACACACACACACACACACACACACACACTCAGGAAATATCATGAAAAGCAGGGAAACTTTGTCTGATATAAGGCCAGAAGGTGAGGGTCTCAGGTTGGAAGGCACTCAAAATGCAACTGGGAAGCTGAAGAAAATTTAAAAAAAATCCACAAGAGCCAAAATACAACCTTGAATTTAGAGACTGTCTGAAAAATAGACTTGATGTCTCAAATTAGAGGCAACCTTAATGACATGGATGGAATAAAGCCTTCTGGACCTTCATACTCTGACAAAGCGTAGCTCAAAAGAAGAAGAAATAGCTGCTACTTCCTATTAATTATCAGAATATAAAATATACAGAGTATGACTAGGAAAATTGGAATTTTCAAAAAAGAAATAGAACAGATAAAATCAATATTCTAGGAATTAGTGAGCTGAAATGGACTAGTATGGGCCATTTTGAATCAGATAATCACATGGTCTATGATGCCATTGAAGACAATTGGCATCATATTCATCATCAAAAGAAATGCAAAAGTTGGAAACAAGAAGAATTGGGAGTTAGAAAAAAAGGCCTTGTTGACAGAAATGACCCTGGAGATCACATAATGGAATTTTGCAAGACCAACAACTTATTCACCTCAAATACCATTTTTTTGCTCATCAGATGCATCAAATTGACTACATTTTTGGGAAAAGAAGATAGTGAAGCCCAATATCATCAGTCAGAACAAGGCCATAGGCTGAATGTAGAATAGACCATCAATTTCTCCTATGCAATTTGAAATTGAAGCTGAAGGAAATTAAAACAAGTCTACAAGAGCCAAAATACAACCTTGAATTTAGAGACTGTCTGAAGAATGGATTTCATGCATTGAACACCAATAACTGAAGATCCGACAAGTTGTGGGAATTCATTAAGGATATTTATCATACCTGAAGAAAACAAAAAAAAATAATAATAATTTAAAAGATAGTAAAGAAAGAAAAGACCAAAATGTATATCAGAGAGAATCTGAAATGTCCTCTTGAAAGGAAAATAGCTAAAATGAATGGAAGAAATGACAAGATAAAAGACACAAACAGAAGATTTCAAAGGACAGCTAAAGAGGATAAAGTAAAGTATTATAATGAAATGTGGAAGGACATGGAGTTGGAAAATCAAAGGGGAAGAATATGCTCAACATTTCTCACACTGATGGATTATTGATCAAAATAGTGAATGATGCAGGAAGCATCAATAGTAGATGGAAAGAATACACAGAGTCACTGTACCAAAAAAAATTTGCTGGCATTCAACCATTTCAGGAGATAGCATGTGATCAAGAACTGCTGGTATTGAAAGAAGAACAAGCTGAACTCATTAGTGATAAATAAGCCTCCAGGAATTGACAGAATACCCATTGAGGTGTTTCACTAAATGGATGCAGCAATGGAGGTACTAACCACTTCATACTAAGAAATTTGGAAGATAGCTACCTGGCCGACTGACTGGAAGAGTTCCAAATGTGTGCTCATTTCAAAGAAAGGAGATCAATAGAATGGGGATATTATTGAACCACAACATTAGTACCACACACAAATAAAATTTTGCTGAAGAGAATGCAAAAATTGTTGCAGCACAATATTGACAAGGAATTGCCAAAATTTCAATCTGGATGCAGAAGAGGGACATGGAACAAGAAATATTAGATATAAGATGGACCTAATACAAAGAATAACAAAAAGATGTTTACCTGTGCTTTAATTATTATGCAAAAGCATTCAACTATGTGAATTATAATAAATCATGGATAACTGTGATAGTTGGAGTTGTGTGTCAACGTGGCTGGATCACAATTCTGAGTGGTTTAAGCAGTTGTGATGTGGGTTATTCCCATGATGAGATCAGATGTATATGTCTTGAGCAGTCAATCCATTGAAAATAAGTTTCCCTACAGATACGGCCTGCTTCCAATATATTTATGGACATCCTGTGAAAATGAGACACTCTTCTGTGGATCTGGATCCTATTGTGCTGCCTGCAAATGTTTGTGAGCAAACAGTCCACCATTTGGCCTGGTAATCTTGGATTCATCATTTGTCAGAGTCAATAGCTAGTATATTGCTTGCCAACCTTGAGCTTGTTAGCCTTTGAAGCTGCATGAGTCGGGAGAAACCTCCTGATCCAAGAACTTTGGACTTGCTATGTTCTATAGGTGTGAGAGCCATTTTCCTAAGATACATGTCTCTCTTTCTTTCTCTCTCTAAGCTTTACTGGTTTTGCTTCTCTAGAGAACCCCAGCCTAACACAATAACATTACAAAGGATGAGAATTCCAGAACACTTACATGAGGAAACTGTACATAGATGAAGAGGCTGTCCTTCAAACAGGACCAGGGGATACTGTATAGTTTAAAATCAAGAATGGTGTGTGCCAGGGTTCCAGCCTCTTACTATACATATTCATTCTGTAGTCTAACCAAATAATCTGAGAATCTGGACACTTTGAAGAATTATGTGTCATCAAGATTGGAGGAAGACTCATTAACAACCTTCAATATGCAGATGACACTATCTTGCTTACCAAAACTGAAAATTCTTTGAAGCACTCTTTGATAAAGATGAACATCTACAGCCTTCACTATGGATTACATCTCAACATAAAGAAAACAAAATTCCTCACACCTGGACAAGTACACAATATCATGAGAAATGCAGAAATGGTTGATATTGCCAATGATTTTATTTTACTTGAATTTATAATTAAAACCTATATAAACAACAGTCAATAAATGAAAGGACATATTGCAGTGGGAAAATATGCTGCAAAAGACCTCTTTGAAGTGTTAAGGAACAAAGAGGTCACTTTGAAAAATAAAGTGTACTTTACCCAAACCAATAGCTTTATATGCTTGTGAGATCTAGACAATGAATAAGGAAGACCACAGAAGAATTTATGCATTTGAATTGTAGTATTGGCAAAGAATATTGAATATACCAAAGACTGATGGAAGAAATCTGTCCTGGAGACAGTACAACTGTAATGCTCCTTAAAAGTGAGAATGGCCAGACTTTGTCTCTTAGTACTTTGGTCATGCTGTCAGAAGGGACCAATCCCTGGAGAAGAATATTTATGCTTGATAAAATAGAGGGTCAGCTAAAAAGGGAAGACCCTCAACAAGATGAATTGACCCAGTGGCTGCAACAATAGGCTCAAGCATAGTAAAGATTGTGGGGCTGGGGTAGGACTGGGCAATGTTACATTCTGTTGTACATACACAGTCACTATGAGTTGGATCTGACTCTACAGCACCTAACAACAACAACATGAAGAAAACTGATTGACACAGTGGCTGTGACAATGGACTATAAAATAACAATTATTGTTAGGATGACACAGGACTTGGTAGCATTTCATTCTGTTATACAGGGGTCCCTATGGGTCAGAAACCACTCAATGGCACCTAACTATAAAGCAACATCAATACAAAAGAAGGAACAACAGGTCAGAGAAAAGAGCATTACAATTGAGTAGATATAGTCTCTAAATATGTTTCCCAAACAAAGGAGCCAAAGTTTCTTAAGGAAATTACAGATTTGGGATTTTAGTTAGGAAATATATTAAATTATCTTGAAATATGTCCTGCAAAACATGAAAGTTATCCAAGACAGATTGAAGAGATTCACTCTAGGTAGAGGTGGGGTATTTGAACTTTAAAAGGAATAACTAAAATTGATTCAAACACATGAACTATGCAAAAACCCAATCTTACCATTAGTGGTAAGTAGGTCACCAATTTATAATCTTAATATTGTCAAAATATAAAATAATTTTATAGTCCTTAATTTTAAAAAAAACAGTAATATATCAGTGTTTCACAGCTATTCATATTAAAAAAATTCAAGTAGTTATTAATGTGAAATTTTATATAAAATTCTTATAGAAAGACAAATATAAACTCTTAGCAAGGCTTAATACTACTAAGTGATGGACCATTGATCAATTATTTATGATGTGATGCACTTTGAAAATGCATGACCCCTGCAAAAGTGTTTCTACACAAAACAATTTGTACCAAAACCTAATCAAATTATCAGAAGTAAATTTCAGTTAAAAAAAGTGAGAAGAATTACAAGTTATATAACATCAAAGTGTCAGACAAATAATTTAAATCTCCAATCAAACAAAGCAAGATATGAAGGTATATTTTTCAGTCTTTGGGAAATTTAATATAAATAGAATATTAAATGATACCAAAAAATCGTTGTTATTTTTTTACAAGAGATAAAAGCATTCCTGTTATGTAGTAAAATAGCCATGTTACCTTAAAGATGCAAACTGAGGAAGGAGAGGGAAATGTCATGAAATAGGAGATTTTCTCTAAAATGATTCAGCAACAAAAAACCCAATAAACAAAGTTTCAGCAACAAAAAGCCATCAAACAAAATGAAGGGTCAAGAAAGCTAAAATATCTCACTATTTCTACTTGATTAATCTGAGTGGTAAGTCTTCAGAGGCTCATTATCTCACTTTCTCTACTTCTGTGTAATGTCTTTGAAATATTTCATAGTTAATAAGCTAATACCAAGTAGATAGATAAACAGATATAAGAGTGGAAATTGATGGCAGAGAATGAAGAAGAAAGGACCAGAAAACTTACTCTGAAGAAAACAAGCTGAAATTAGACCAATCTTAATCCTTAAATTTTCAGAGAACTCATAGACACCAGGAACAGCAAAATCCAAAGCAAGAAAAAAAAAAAAAAATATATTAATGTAGCTCTGGAAGCATAATGCCTAAGGCACTTGACTGCTGATCAGAAGACTGGCAGTTCAAACCCACCAGCCACTCCTTGGAAGAAAGATGGGGCAATCTACTTCCATAGTGATACTGCCTCAGAAACCCAAGGAGCTATGAGTTGGGTCTGACTCCACAGCACATAACAACAACAACAGCAATGTTAATCAGTTAGCTTCCTCTAGATTTATTATCCTGAGATACAGTACAAATGATAGTTTCCTAGAAGTTAGAAAAGTATAGCAAAACAAACAAACAAACAAACAAACTCACTGCCATCACAGAGACACTTTATAAATAAATTAACTTTCTACTTGGTTAATGCTGTTTGATAACACTCTGGCCCTACAGAATGGAGCCTAAAGTATCTTGAGATATCCCCAGAAGACCACAGGAAGACAAAAATATAAGAAGGAAGCAAGTTAAGCAGACATACTAAGATCATTTCCAATGCATATTTCTGAGAAAATAGAGCTCAGAGAGAGAAAGATAATAATATACCTGGGGCAAGAGTCCACAATACCACTAACTAAATGATGGCATCTACAATGGACTTGGAATATTAAGATCCAGAAAGTGGATCGCCTGCGCATGCCATCTGCTAAACATCCATTCTGTTTCTCATAATTTGCATAGATATACTAAGTTTTACAAAGACCACATTTCCCCAAAGGTGAAATCAAGACAAAGATCATTTTGCATTATAATTATGCAAGCTAACAATATAAAAGTAAAGTAATACCATCCATTAACAATGCCTTCCAGTTACTCTTAGAGGAAGGATAGGAATACCTCCTGCCCAAAAGAGAATAAGGAGCAATGATTTTTGTACTCTAGGCAGAGAGAAGCAGAGGAGGTGTGGGGGGAGCCAGGGCCAAGATAAAGCAATGGGAACCCAGGTAAGGCCAGGCAGACAGGTCAGGCACCAAGATGTGAGAGGCAGGGGAAGAGCCGGGCTGAGACAAAGCTGAGAGATCCAGGTAAGGGGAGGCAGACTGACAACATACCCAAGAGGCAGGAAGTGGAGGAAAAGCCAGGGACAATAGAGCCATAGGATTCAGGTAAGGAGAGTGTGGAGAGGTTTCAGATAGCTAAGGAAGACAAACTTGTCTGTCAGTTTGTCCTACTGTGATGGTGTGCTGCTGTGAGGCTTGTGGCTGTGTCATCGGTATCTCAAATGCCAGAAGGTTTGCACATGGTACACAGGTTTCAGTGCAGCTTATGGACTGAGACAGACTAGAATGAAGGAAGAGGCAATCCACTTCTCAAAAAATTGGTTAGAGAAAACCTTATGAATAGCAGAGAAACACTGTCTAATACATTATTGGGCAACTTTATGAATATCCTTGAAGCATTGTCCAATACAATGCAGGAAGACCAGCCCCTTAAGTCAAAAGGCACTCAAAATGTGAGTGGGAAAGAGCTGCATCATCAGAGTAGAACCAACCTTAATGATAAGGATAAAGGAAAGCTTTTGGACCTCCATTTGCTGATGAGGCATGACCAAATTTGAAGAGAAACAGCTGCAAACATCCATTAATAATCAAACATGGAAGGTACTAAGTATGAAGATAGGAAAGCTGGAAGTTGTCAAAAATGAAATGGAACACATAAATATTGGTATCCTAGGCATTAGGGAACTGAAATGGACTGGTTTTGGTCATTTTGAATCAGATGACCATATGATCTACTCTGCCAGGAATGACAGTTTGAAGAGAAATGGCATGGCATTCATCATCACAAAAAATGTTTCAAGATCTGTCCTGAAGTACAATGCTATCAGTGATAGGATAATATTCATACACCTACAAGGATGTCCAGGAGCTCTGGTGGCATAATGCCTAAGGCATTTGACTGCTAACCAGAAGAAAGTTTGGGCAATCTACTTCTGTGGTGATACTGCCTCAGAAACCTGAGGAGGGGTTTCTATGAGTCAGATCCAACTCCATGGGAATATGTGTTTGCATACAAGGAAGACCAGTTAATATTATGATTATACATATTTACACACCAACCACCAAAGCCAAAGATGAAAAGATTGAAGATTTTTATCAATTTCTACAGTCTGAAATTAACCAAACATTAAATCAAGATGTGTTAATTATCACTGGTGATTGGAAAGCAAAAGTTGGAAACAAAGAAGAATTACTGGTAGTTGGAAAATTTGGCCTTGGTGACAGATATAACATTCGAGATCGCATGATAGGATTTTTCAAGACCAATGACTTACTCATTGCAAATACCTTTTTTTCAACAACACAAATGGTGGATATACACATGGACATCATAAGATGGAGTACACAGGAATCAGACCGACTATATCTGTGGCAAGAGATGATGGAAAATCTCAATATTTTTAGCCAAAACAAGGCCTGAAGCTGATTGTGGAACAGACCAACTGCTCATAAGCAGATTCAGGTTGAAGTTAAAGACAATTAAAGCAAGTCCACAAGAGGCACAAAATGACCTTGAATATATCTCTTCTGCATTTAAAGGCCATCTAAAGAATAGATTTGGCTCATTGAACACCAATGACCAAAAATGAGAAATTATGGGATGACATTAAGAACATCATCCATGAAGAAAGCAAGAGGTCATTAAAAAGATGAGAAAGGAAGAAAAAAACAAAAAGGATGTCAGAAAAGATTCTGAAAATTGCCGTTGAGTGGAGAGTAGCTAAAGCAAATGGAAGAAATGACAAGATAAAAGAGCTGAACAGAAGATTTCAAAGAGTAGCTTGAGCAGACAAAGCCAATTACTATAATGAAATGTGCAAAGAAAACCAAAAGGGAAGAACACGCTCAGCATTTCTCAATCTGAAAGAACTGCAGGAAAAAAATTAAGCCTCAAATTGCAATATTGAAATATTCTATGGGCAAAATATTAAATGATGCCAGAAGCATCAAAAGAAGATGGAAGGAATGCACAGAATCATTGCACCAAAGAGAATTGGTTGATGTTCATCCATTTAAGGAGGTGACATATGATCAAGAACCAATAGTTTTGAAGGAAGAAGTGTAAGCTGCACTGAAGGAATTGGTGAAGAACAAAGCTCCAGGAATTGACGGAATAATCATTGAGATGCTTCAACAAACAGATGTCTCACTGGAGGCCCTCTCTGGGTTATGCCAAGAGATTTGGAAGACAACAACCTGGCCAACTGACTGGAAGAGAACCCTAATTGTACCCATTCTAAAGAAAGCTGATCCCACAGAATGTGGAAATTATAGAACAATATCATTATTACCATACAAAAGCAAAATCTTACTGAAGATAATTAAAAAATGATTACAGCAATGATTACAGCAATATATTGACAGAGAACTTCCAGAAATGCAAGCTGGATTCAGAAGAGGATGCAGAATGAGGAATATCATTGCTGATGTCATATGGATGGGTCAAAGCAAAGAATACCAAAAAGATGTTTACTTATGTTTTATTGACTATGCAAAGACATCTGATTGCATAGACCAGAAGAAATTATAGGTAACATTGAGAAGAATGGAAATTCCAGAACACTTAAATTGTACTCATGAGGAATCTGTACATAAACCAATAGGTTGTTGTTCAAATGGAACAAGAGGGCACTACATGGTTGAAAGTCAGAAAAGGAGTGTGTCAGGGTTGTATCCTTTCACCATCCTTATTTATTCTATGTGCTGAGCAAATAATCTGAGAAGCTGGACTATATGAAGAAGAACATGGCATCAGGATTGGAGGAAGAATCATTAACAACCTTTGATACATGGACTATACAACTTTGCTTGCTGAAAGTGAGGATGATTTAAAGCACTTACTGATGAAGATTAAAGGATACAGTCTGCAGATTACATCTCAATATAAACAAAACAAAAATCCTCACAATTGGACCGATAAGCACCACACGACAAATGGAGAAAAGATTGAAGTTATCAAAGACTTCACATTGCTTAGTTTTACAATCAATGCCAATAGAAGCAGCAGTCAGGACATCAGATGACGTATAGCTCTGGGCAAATCAGTTGCAAAGGACCTCTTTTAAGTGTTGAAGAGCAAAGATATCTCCTTGAGAAGTAAGCCATGGTATTTTCAGCCATGGTATTTTCAGTTGCCACATAGGCACATGAGAGCTGGACAATGAACAAGGGAGGCCAAAGAAGAGTTGATGCTTTTGAGTTATGGTGCTGGCAAAGAATGCTGACAGTACCATGGACTGCTAAAAGATCTAACAAATCTGTCCTGGAGGAAGTTCAGCCAGAATGCTCCTTGGAGGTGAGAATGGCCAGACTTTGTCTCACCTACTTTGGTCATGTAGTCAGAGGGACCATTCCCTGGAGAAGGATGTCATGCTTGATAAACAGGACGGTCGACAAGGGGAGGGAAGGCCCTCAGCCAGATGGATTGACACAGTGGCAGTGCCAGTGGGCTCAAGTATAGTAAGGATCATAGAGCTGATGCAGGGCCACGCAGTGTTCCTTTCCACTGTGCATAATAGGGTCGCTATGAGTTGGAAGTGACTCTACCACACCTAACAACAATAACAACAACAACAGGCAGAGAGTTGAGCTAGGAGTGATGGAGTACTGAGGCCTTATGATATGTGGATCCTGCAAGCCCCTGAAGAGCTGCTTTAGA